>NC_081572.1:30156175-30263169 GCF_022355385.1 Mustela nigripes | reverse complement strand
AGTTTATTCCAGAAGCAGCCTAGAAGGGCCACACTGAAATTACATAATTGATGGAATGAATATATATATATACACATATAGTTTATTCCAGAAGCAGCCTAGAAGGGCCACACTGAAATTACATAATTGATGGAATGAATATATATATATATATATATACATATAGTTTATTCCAGAAGAAGCCTAGAAGGGCCACACTGAAATTACATAATTGATGGAATTGTTAGAGACAGGAAATAACAGACTTGCGATTTATTAATCCTGAGAATTGGGCATATTTGAAATAGAAGAGGTAAGTGTGGAAAAAAGCAACGCAAACTAGCATTTAAATTTTTAAAAAAAGTTTTATATATTGAAGTAATTTCAACATCCAATGTGGGCTCAAACTCAGGATTCTGAGATCAAGAATCACATGCTCTTCCAACTGAGCCAGCCAGGTTACCCCGTTCCCATTTTGTTATAGAGAGAAGAAGAGAAGGAGAAGAACGAAATTTCTGAGCAGCTACCAAGAGAAAATTGGCCAACAGTCTTTAGAATATTTCGCTGTGAAATGTAATAGAATTCCCCTGAGAGACTTTAATAAAAATTTACATTGTTTTCATTTGTTTAGGTTTTTGTGTTCCTTTGAATATATACCTAAACTTAGAGTGCCATGGAGCAGCTGAGTTATATTTAGGTTACACAAACATTTTGATCATAAAATTATTATTTAGAGTCAATATAGGTTCACTATAAATAAATTCTACCAAATTGCCTTTGTTCCTCTTATGATAGGTTGTTTATACTAGTGTAGCTTGACAATAACAATAAAAGTGACAACAATACAATGATTACTACCACTAATTATTGCTTTTATATTACTGATTGCTGTCCTACATTCTTTACATGGATTAATTAGCTTTAAAATCACAACAACCTCATTATTTTACATATCAGTACAAGAAACAGGAAAAGTAGAGTAACTTGCTCTAAATCACATAGGTAGCAAAATCAAGTTAAGATTAGAATCCACGCACTCTAGCCCTGAAGATCATACTGTTAGTGAACTATATAATGCTGTAACGTTGACCAACATCAGCAAGGTAGGATAAAATTCATCTTACTCTTAGTTTCCAAAGGGCACTTAGAGATCAGTTTAAAGATAACTGCATGTCAGGATGTTGGAAAACTGCCTGTATCACATATTGTTGAGTGATTTCATAAAAGCATTTATTGAGCATCTGGTTGTTTAACAGAATGTCACAGACTTTTCAGAAGAGATGAAGATGACGATGAATAAAACATGATTCCATTGCAAAAAGCTTAAAACCCAGATAGTCACTGCTTTTATCAATCTTTTGAATGAAGTCAAGAGGTAAATCAAATACATCCCAAAACTGAAACAGTTAGGCTTAAAGTAATTCAAATTCAAAAAGCTCCTAGCAGTTTCCACTAGTATTCTGAGCTAATATGTGTCACAGGAATAAATGTATAGGTTTGTGTAGTATTTGAAACCAACTGCATAAATATAGGACTGGGGAAAAATCTGTTTTTATAGCAGCTTTTATATAGTGCATCTAGAGGTTTTAGGATTAATCTCAGGACTCAAGTATTATTAAAATTTATGATGTACTCTTAGGTTATAGTAATAGAAATAACATGCCCAGAGCAAGAACTTTTTTTCCTTAATGCTCTGCGTGCGATGGGTAGCCATCTTGGCAGTATTTTGTTGTTGTTGTTGTTGTTATTGTTTTTTAAAGTTCAGACCATAACATTTTAAGAGGGTCATTGAAAAATGTGACTGGGGCAAATGGAAAGGGTAACTAAACCAAGTCATATGAAGGATGGCTGAAGCAACAGGGGATGTTTAGCCTGGACAAGGAAGGCTCAGAGAGTATACAGGATCAGATTCCAAAATATTTGGAGGGTTGTCATGTGGAAGAAGGAGTCAACTTCTGAGCTGCTCCAGAAGGCAAAACTAGCAAGAGAACTACCTGAAGGTTACCTCAGGTTAGTAAAAGAAAGTTGGAAGTGCTGAGCTATTAAAAATGGGTTGGACTTCCATGGGCTAAGGAGTGGGGTCCTAAAGAAGATGCTGTGAGGAGGGCTCAGGGTGGGCTGCTGAACTGCATCCTGCTGAACGATCTTCCTAAATGAAAATACTGTGATTTATAATGGCACATCACAAATAATTCCCTCAAGTTGTAGAATACGTACACCAGAAAATCACACGTGAAAATTACAATTAACATATGAGTAGCAATTATCTTTATATTACTCCTAGAAACAAAAGAAGCGGTGACATTTGGGTCATGAGAAGAGAGGAAATAGATGGCCTATGCAATTGCCTCTGTGCAGAGAAAGCCTGGGATCTAGGGGCAAAAGCCCAGGGAATCTGCTTAAGAGAGAACAGAGGGTTGTTTTGATACAAAGAAATGAACAGAGAAGGAATACAAGATTTACCCTGGATGCAGCTTTAAATCCTTCAGCACAGCGCCTTGCAGTCATAAAAAAGCAAACATAAGTCAGCAAAACCTTTCCAGAGGTGATGACTAGAAACAGAACATACCACTCTCATCTAGATAAAGGCTACATCCATGTACTGCATCTGCAATGCGGGCCACAGACCTTCCTCTGTAAAGAGGCTTTTTTTTTTTTTTCAGCCTTGGCGGTAAAAGCAGAAAATGCAACCAGAATGACAGCGAAAATCCTGGCATATGGATCTTCAGGTAAATTACACAAACCAAGTTAATTAACGCAATTGGCAAGTGGATGCCTACTGATGGAGTATTTAAAGGGAATCCCACCTAGGACAGGAGAAGCCGAAAGGAGCCAGTAGAAGGGACCAAACTGGTTGAATACAGGAAAAAAAAGAAGAGATGAGATTGAGATTGCAGACAAAGCTCAGTAGAGTCAAGAAGAGTAAAGGGGAACAGACCTGTGCCCAGTTGAAAAAAGCCCCAGATAAAATTCCAACCACACTATGCAATTTATTAAAAGTTGTTTCTTCCCCACTAACCAAGTTGTTTCTTCCCCACTTCTACTAGTCTGGAGCATTCTTTCTGACTTATTTCATTAACATTTCCTTCTTTTTCTGGAGTGGTCAGAGCCCCAGGGAATCTCTCTCTCTCTCTCCCTTCCCCCCAACCAGTGGGGCATTGAATGAAAGCCAGAGTGTTGTCTGTATAAAGAGAAATTGCAAAACCACAAATTGCAGAAAATCGTTACTGCCAAAAATCGAAAGGAACACACAATATCACCATGCCTCTTAAAAAGCAATTGCGCATTTTACAGGCCTCTGGATAATTCAGGTTTGTTTGGCAACTTGCTCACCCATACCACCCAGAAGACAATTCTCTTCCACCAGAGGCAGGGGTCCCAAAGAACATTTGTAGTTAAACAGAAACAAAAAATGTGGGTGCAAGTCTTTCCAGGGGCCTGTTTTGGCCCAATATGGTTCTATTTTATTCCATTGTGTAGTATTGATTTTATGGCCCCAAGTGTGCCCGCTCCCCACCCCCAAGAATCCCAGGGATTCCCGCTGAGACCGAGAGGGCCTCTAGTAAGGATGGAACAAGAATCCCTTAAAGACACAAAGCACTTTTAGATGGCAAACTCCTCCCCAAATGTTACCTTATGTGATTATCACAACAACCCTTTCACGGAGGCAGGAAAAAAATAAATGCTTTCCTTTCCTTTCTCTTCCTCTAACCCGTAATAAAGACACTTAGAAACTGAGGGGTTAACTAACATTCTCAAAATCACACCACTTCAGAGGGAGTGATCTGGGAGTCAGACATAAGCCTTCTGAGTTTTCATCCTGAGTTCCTTCCATCACCCACCCCCTTTCTCCATGGGGGCATATCTTCCTGACTTGGCTGCAGCAGAGCTGGGATTTTATGTGGCCCATACACATTTCCAGGCCCCTGACTTGGAAAGCTTCCGGCCATTCACTACAGATCAAGCCTTGTCTGAATGTGTGCTGATTAGGTCGTTTTCCATTTGTATTGGTTGTATAACACAATCATCATTAGGACATAATGCCAACTCCTGAGGGGCTGATGGAGTCTGGCTGCCAAAATGAACCGAGTCACAACTGCCTGGTGATTTTAATGCATTTCCATGACTCCATGGGTCAGACCAACTTTCCACCAGTTGCTCAGATGACGCGGAGAGGTGTGGAGACCTGTTTTTGTCTGGATGGTGCAGAACTTGGTGCAAGGTTACTTCTCAGAGTATTTGCTAATAAAATAGGGCACCAAGCACTCTATATGTGCTTGAGGGGAAAAAAAATGCGAAAATAAAGCAATCACAAATTAATCTCTTAATGTGAAACAGCTAGCTAACTGTTTCTGGTGCTCCCCGCTCCCCCCACCCCACCACCCAGATACAAGGTGCTCTCAACCAACTTTTTGTTGTTGTTGTTAAATGATGGTGGATTTAATTTTTTTTAATTTTTAAAATTTATTTGACAGAGAGAGAGAGAGATACAAGTAGGCAGAGAGGCAGGCAGAGAGAGAGGGGGAAGCAGGCTCCTCGCTGAGAAGAGAGCCCAACGTGCGGCTCAATCCCAGGACCCTGGGATCATGACCTGAGCTTAAGGCAAAGGCTTAACCCACCAAGCCACCCAGGCACCCCTCAACCAACAATTTGATAGAGATCTGAGGGTAGTAGTCACATATGTGTTTATAGTTGCATACTTGCAGTTAATGACTGAAATGCTATCTTAAATTGCCTTTCATCCAATTTTCACCATGAACACAAACTAAGTATCTTTTAGTATTTAACATTAAATCATTTAAAACCAGTGACAAACCTAAATGGATAGATACTGGATGTGAAAGCTCCTAAAAATAAATATGCAGGAAAGTAAACACAGACTGTTCTCCCAAACAGTTTCTATGTTCAGCAGAAAGAATACAGTCAAGGGCGCCTGGGTGGCTCAATGGGTTAAGTCTCTGCCTTTGGCTCAGGACATGATCTCAGGGTTCTGGGATCGAGTCTTGCATCAGGCTCTCTGCTCAGTGTGGAGCCTGCTTCCCACTCCCCCCGCCCCCGCCTGCCTCTCTACCTACTTGTGATCCCTCTCTGTCAAATTAAAAAAAAAATACAGTCAAAAGTTAACACTTGTACAAATAAAATACTTAGGACAGCACATGAAAAGGGAAACAGCTCATAAAATCTAACAAGACTTCATAGGTAAAAGCTGCTTAAAATATTCATAACATTCAGGTGTCTTGATAATGCAATAAAGAGCAAAGCAATATAATCCAGAAATTGATATTTAAAAGAATTCCAGTGACTGCATAATACTTTGACATAAAACCTAAATGGCTTTAAGGGTGGATGTTGCTTGTACTGGTGTTTGAATATTTGGTGTATAGCAATGGGATCAATTTATTCTAGACAGCAAACCAAAGGTATCATCCAGGGAAATCAGCAAAAACCAAGTTTTTCTTGCATTCAGCTAAATGTCTAGCTTCCTCAGGGACTGAACGATTCAAAAGAGAACTTATTAGAACCTGCGTAATATATGTAATTAGAGTGAGACCTTTAGATTCTCCTGAGTCCAAGAATGTCTAATTAAATATTTCAGTAACTACTCTCATGTATCTTCCATTGGAAACTGTATGAATGAGGAGCTGGGAGTTGATGTACATTCTTGGTTACCTGGCTTGACCTTCTACCTATGGTTGTTGATCTCCTACTTACTAATCTGTAGTGACAAGCAACTCACTACCATTCAAGCTACTTTTGAATAGTTAGAGTCTTTATATTGAATTCATATCTATCCCCTGTTTTTTGAACTCAGGTACTATTCAAATTATTCCAGAGACAGATGTAACATTCATATTTCGAACTCCCAGTTCGTACCTGGTTTAATTTTATTTGGTCTTTTAAAACAGAGGGTGTTTCTAATTTGGTACAGACACTAAAAGTACCAAGAGTAAAGAAACATAATACGTGGGAGATTCATTCTAGAAAGAACATGGGTTTACAGCATGGCTGCAATGCAGTACACAAAGGAAGGCAGGCATTATCAAGATAACTACTGTGCTATTAAATATGAAACAGTCTGTGACTATGAGGAACAACTGGGCAAAGAGTAATAAGTTAGACACCTGAGAGAACCTGAATATTCAAATGTTTGGTGTCACATGATCGTCACATACAGAAGAACACCACCTAATTTTTCCTCCTCACTTTTTTTCTAACTTTTTAGATACAACGTAGTAGCAGCCCTGATCGGGTTCAATCTGTTTCCCAAGCAGTTGGTGAGATGCTGCACGATGCTAGACAGAACCACAGTGTGAAGGGGCAGACTCACACTGCAACTGCATTTGTTAAGCCAGACTTCAAAAAGGCAGCAATGTGAGATGGGAACCATAAAGACGAGGAGGTTTGAGGAATTACAACTGAGAAGTAGGTATCATTTCAAGAAGAAAATGTACTTACATTTTGCTGCAAGTAAAATGCCTGTCTTTAAAGGGCAGCTTCTGAAACAAAGAGGGAAAAAAAGTGTGTTAAAACAAAACAAAACAAAACAAAACCGTAAAGTAACCCATTCCAACTGAAAAAGGCATTGGATTGCCTTTCAAGGTATGTCCGCTGACTGAAAACACGAGGAGCCTGGAGGTGAAAATAGTGTAATTGGGAGAAGTTGCCCACAGAGCAAACATGGAAGTCTACAGCCATAGCTCACCGCATGCTCAGCTCCCTGCCCCCAGAACATCCTAGAATTTCGAGAGCCCTTGACACTCACTTTGTCTCCCATGCCTGGTCCTGGGGAGAGAGAAAGAGGAGGGGTCTAGTTACCTTGTTCCATGGCTTAGACTCAGTATTCTCTTGCTTCTGGTTTATACTGACATTGCGCCTCATGCTCAGAGACCCAGTTCTGACACATTGTTCCACTAACTTAAACTCTTCCTAAAAATTATGATCTTCTTGATTCATGCTTATTTGGGTAAGTGGATAAGTTTTCTTTTCCAAGAAGTAAAGAGCTTTTCTGAGGAGTACTGGGATGGGGGGCTTGAAATCAATGCCAGGTTTTTTTCTTGTTCAAGACGGCAGTAAAAGAAGACACAATTAGACTGTGCCTATGCAGGGAAGGAGAGTGCCAATTGTGCGTGCTATCTGTTCAGTGTGGCCACCTACCAGACAATTCAGCTTGCTTGCAAATCCTTTTCTGGGGGGATTGGGGGATATATTGTGAGGATATATATCCAAAGGGGTACTTTTCAGGGTAGTAGATTTAATTGGAAATGGCAGGTAAGTCCCTATGATTGATATGAACAACTTGCATGCTGAGATTCCCATGATTCCAGGTCATCTCTACGACTGAACATTCAAGTCATGGGGTCCTCAGACCTACAGAAAGACCCTGTCATGCCACCCACATGGATCTGGATGAGTCAGATTAGTCACCTCGGTGAGAAGTATTTTTCCAAGCTCTGCCATTTTTCATAATAGTGTGACTTTGGCAAATTGACTCGATGTTCTAGGATTGATAGAAATAATAATGAGTTGTTTTAAGAGTTAAATAAAATACATGTAAAATAGTAACATAAGGCTGGCCTATCTAGTGTTTTACTGTGATTGTTATTAGCAGAAGACCAATTTGGATAGCCAGTTCAAGAAGATACTGTAAGTCTATGAAACTGGAGCTAGAAGGGTGGCTATGGAGAGCGTTCTGCTTGTGTGAGATGTGTCCTATCTTGGCAATCTGTGCCGTACGTACCATTGTCCCAAATCTCCCTCCCAGACTGCCTCCCTCCACTCTTCATTTCTCTAACTGCTGAGTACAATTCGAGTTAGATCAACAGCCACACTGGAATATCCCTAAATGTTTTGGTGAACCACCTAACTCCTCATTTCCTATCCATGGAGATGGTTGGGGGTGAGGTTCCTCATTGACAAATTGTTGAATTATTGAACTATTCGGCCCAGAAAGAATTGGCATAATTCTTATTTCACAGTAGGTGCTTGATGCATTTTTACTGAGTTGACGTTTTTAAATGGCTCCTATGGTATAATTCAATAAGATGTTCTATGCGTCACTTCCTGGAATGAGTTAGGGACACTGCTCGGACATACAATATCCACCCCCATTTTTCCTCCAGACCAAAAAGTATACTGAAAATTCTTCTGAAATTGTGTGCCCTTCAGTTCCTTTGAGGAACTTGTTGCTAGGAAACAAATTTAGGCAGCTCTCACCTGCTGAGAAAAGTTTTTACTACTGCTTCAGATAACAGGTTCTTCTTTAGCCATGAAACTATTAACAAAGAAAACGGTCTGTTACTTCATGGATTCATTGGACAAGAGCTCTTCATTTGGGCAACAATTTCACAGCAATATCATCGATTACTTTGAAAACTATTCAGAGCTATCCTTGAGACTACATTATAAAGTCACCTAATGCAATGTACTGATGATTTTTCTTGGGGTACAAAATAAATAAAGCAATCACGAACAGTGTGGGTGGTAGTGAGGTTTTACAGACCACAGAGAAACATAAAGCTTGCTTTAGCTTTTCCAAGCTTATCTCCACATTTGAAAAAGAAAAACCTGAATTTTTCAAGAACAAAGAGATCCCCCAGAATTATTAATAAATTCATTTGCTAAATGTATATTCGGTCCCTGGTTATGTATAGCATACTGTGCTAGGCTTGAAGACCAAATTGCCTGCTATCTTAATAATGCTTGTTTGATAGGGGAGAGAGCTAGACATTTTGGAGGGACTACATGGTGATGTAATGCAAAATTACAGGGTGGTCAGTGAGGAGCGTAGGTGGTCTTTGATGATCCAGTCTAGAAAGAGAAATCAGGGAAGTCTAATTGGGGGAATGTTGGGATAACATCTGAAGAAAAATACCTTTTTCATAAAAATGACTGCTAACATTGCTGAGTCTTAATGCATCAGGAACTGTCCTATGTGTTTCTGATTCACCTGTTACTCCTAATACTCCTAATGCTGGATCTCCTCTTCACTTTGATCAAGTATTCATTAAAACCTGAGACTGTGTGCTATAGGCACAGGGATCTGATGGTGACTTTGAGAGCCTCTGCCCATGGCTCTCACTCTGGAGCTGGAGGCAATGGTGTCAGATGGCCATGAGCTGGGAGTCTCGGTTCTTCCACTGACTTCCGGTGTGACATGCAGTCAGTTATTGAATGTTATGCTTTTTATACTTATGAAAGCACACATATAAGCACCATCTTTTTGTATATCTCAATCCCTTTGTCTATAAAATGCAAGTAAGAGTAGCACCTGCACCTCCTCTGAGACTGTCGTGCTTTTTGGAAGAATATGCATATAAAGTGCTTGGCAGAGACTTTGTCCATTTTAAGTGTTTCACATATATTAGTTATAATCATCTTGATTGAGTCCAAATGGAAAAATCACTTTACCAAGAACTGCAATTTCCATTTGGAGCAAAATATTCTGCACTAGTTCCTTAAATGGTTACAAGGTAATATCATCTCCAAATTCTTCTGTGTCTGACTTAAAGTAGACTCCTCTTTAAAAAGTCACAGTTGATTGTTTTTCATGATTCTTTTTTTTTTTTTTAAGATTTATTTGAGAGAGAGAGAGACAGCATGGTGGGGAGGGGTGGAGGGAGAGTGTAAACCTCAAGCCAACCCCCCACTGAGCTGAGAGATTGATGCGAACTTGATCTCACAACCTGAGATCATGATCTGAGCCAAAATCAAGAGTTGGATGCTTTACCAACTAAACCGCCTAGGTGCCCTCTTTTTCTGATTCTTAATAATTTTGCTAAAAGTAATTTTTCATTTTTTTCCCACTAGATTTTTAAGAATTTTGTAAACATTTCTATTTCGCTTATGGTATTGGAGTTCCACTGTTTTTTTCTTTTTTTTGCCCTGTTTCTAGTCTTGACTCTACCTTTGCCAAGACCTCAGCAAACCCTTCCATAGGCTTGCCATATTTACCTACAATGGCTTCTTGTGTTTTGATTTTTCCTAGTTTTTTAACAGTTAAAAAATTTAAAGCAGCAATTTATTTTTAATTTTTTTTATTTTTTTATTTTTTATACATGTATTTTTATCCCCAGTAGTACAGGTCTGTGAATCAGCACTCACCCAAGCACATACCCTCCCCAATGTCCATAACCCCACCCCCCTAAAGCAGCAATTTTTTAAATAGAAAATTGGATGATACTTAAGATTACTAAAATGAAGGGAAAGAGTTCATAACCTCACATATTTATTCTGAAGTACATAAAGAAGGGAACATCTTGCCTGACTCTCCATCCCCATTTCCCAGAGATAATTACTGTCAGTAGTGTGTGAGGGTATCATTCTCAACTGTTTTTTATGCTTACGAAAGCAAGCATACATACATACATCAACCTTTATACCTATACACATATGTTGTTAAAATGTTTTCAATAAAAACAAAGTCAGGCTGTGTAATTCTTTATGCTATGCTTTTTGTTCTCTTACTAGTATTTTTGTGGAGCTGCATTCCAAGTTGGTATACTTAGATCTCATTTTTTTGAGTGGCTAAATTTATGGACATGCCCTAATTTATTTAACCAATCCCACATTGACTGATGACCACCTAGGTTTCTTGTGATTTTTGCTATGACAATGAGCTTGGAATGAGAAAATGTTTTGAACATTAGTTTTTTTTTTTTTTTTTTTAAAGATTTTATTTATTTATTTGTAAGAGAGAGAGAGAGAGTGAGAGCAAGCACAGGCAGACAGAGTGGAAGGCAGAGTCAGAGGGAGAAGCAGGCTCCCTGCGGAGCAAGGAGCCCGATGTGGGACTCGATCCCAGGACCCTGGGATCATGACCTGAGCCGAAGGCAGCTGCTTAACCAACTGAGCCACCCAGGCGTCCCTGAACATTAGTTTTTAGATTTATGCTCTTACACTGTAGGGTAGTTCTTAGAATTGTGAATACCTTATAATAGGATATATGCAGCTTGATATTAGATGCAGAGTCCCAGATTACTCTTCAAAAGGTTGAACCTATTCACCCTGTTCCAACAATAAGATGTTATCCTTCATATGTATCTTTCACTTTGCACTCATAATTTCTATTTCTTTGAGTTTTTCTTCTCCAAGTGATAATTCTTCCATCTGAGCTTCAAGATACTTAATTCCATTTTCAGCAATGTTTTTGAGTTCCAAGAACTCTTTCTTTTTCTCAGATTGCTCCTTTATAATAACTTCCCTAGTGTCCCCAGGAATTTACATAACTTTCTCTAAGTGTTCTTTTTATTTTTTCCTTTAGGGATACCTCACAGAGAGCTACCTATTCTGATTATGTTGTTCTTTGCCCTTCAAATGCTGAGTCCCTTTTAATGCTTTGTGCATTTTCTCTCCCCATGAGATCTGTTATATGTCAGCACATACCCAGGCCTCCTGACCCATAAGGGAGGAGGGCCCTCAGCACATATGTAGGTAATCTGTGGGGATCTCCTAAGTAGTAGTAGCCTTGCAAGTGATAGCAGGTAAAGGAAGAATCTTTTCTTGGTTAATGGGCTGATAGGGTAGCACCCCTCAACTGAGTGGCATAGGGAGGTCTCCGAGTTCTCAGGATCCTCCTGCCAAATGTAAAGTATGAGTTATCTTCAAGGGGTGCCTGGGTGGCTCAATTGGCTGGGCATCTGCCTTTGGTTTGGGTCATGATCCTGGGGTCCTCCCCTCAGTAGGGAGTCTGCTTGTCCCTCTCCCTCTAACCCTCACCCTTGCTCATGCTCTTACTCTCTCTCTCTCTCATGAATTAAAAAAAGAGCTCTGTTCAAGTTATATTCAACTGATGTAATCTTTGATTATGGTCTTCCCAGTAATGAAATATAAAACAACAATAAATCAAAAAATGGCTCCTAAACAATAAAGAAATTTTGATATTGAAGCCAAGCTGACATGTCAAACCAAGTGTATACTCTCCTCTTCAGGATAAGGACATTAAGAGACTCATACAAACATGGCACTGGCAGAAAGCATGCCAATAATATTATGAACTGTAGTCTGTCTTACATATGGTCATATTTTGGCAAAGTGATTATATTATACAAACTATTCAAATAATGTATGTTAATTATCAATAGCAGTAAAGTAGGTGGTCCTTCTTTTTAGCCAAACATGTACTTGTTTATCAAGTACATTTCAGATATTTAAAATGTCTTCTAGGTATTAGATATAAAACACTGACAAAACATAGTGATTATTTTATCACTATGGCATTTGCAGTCTTTCTGTTGCATGAAAGACCTATGAGAAAATGATTCTCCAATTACAGTGATATATGGTAACTACTATAATAGAGCTGGGCCTGGGGTACTATATAAGCAAAGGAGATTCTTTCTAAATCAGATTAAGGCAGATTTTTCCAAAGAAGGGTCAAAATGGGTATATGAAAAGAGAAGTTAAATGTTCAAGTGAGTTTGGAAAACACTGGGTTAAAGATAGGTAAGTAGGTCTTTCTGCTGGAGTTCAGCATTTATTTCAAATTCCAGGGAGTGGTAATGTCCCAAACGTATGGGGCTGAAGAATCTTTCTTGGAAGCATTCTAAGGGACACACTTGGGGAACAATGGCCTCGGTGATCCAAGGGAGCTCTTCTAGAGGAGGAGTGTCAGATCTGAGGCTCCAAGATGAGCAGGTGCAAGCCGGAGGAGGCGGGAAAGGTCACTCTCAGCAGAAGAAAGGCACAGGGAGAGGGCATGGACCATAGTGATACTAAGTAGCCCAAAATAGTGATGCTAAAGAATTTCATGAGACAAAAGTACAGAGATAAACAAGAGTCAGTCAAATCACTCCGTCCAGGTAAAGGCTGAACTTTACCCTGAAAGCAAGAAAGGTAGTTAAAGGTTAGGACAGAGGGGAGAAGTATAATGGATCTGCTTTGTCGAAAACGGTCACCCTGGTAGCAGCAGAGCTGCACGCTGCAGTGAAGTCAGCCTGGAGGAAGGAAGAATGAGCAGGAGGAGTTCTGGATTCACCAGTGTCAGTGTTGAGGGAATGAGCTGGGTAGGCCCTTCTGTTTCCCAGAATATATTCCTCAGTTTGCAAATGCAATTCTGGCCTAGACCTTGAGTAGATGTTGTGGGAGTTACATTCTGATATAGAAAGAAGGGAGGGCGACTGAATTCCTAAGTGAGAGGAGGGCACCCTGTGGAACAGCATGGGACAGGGGGCAGGGGTGGGGGGGCTGATCTCTTCCAGAAAAAAGAACAGTGAGAAATTCCTGCCGGCTGGGAAGATGGAGGGCCTGGAATGACAGGGGTGCTTACTATGCAGTCCTAAACTAGTTACTGCTCTGTAGGGGTAATAGACTCCTCCATTGTCCCACAGTCTTCAAATGGGAGCCCACGCTGGATGTGGCTGTGAGAATGTCCTCTCCTGGGGTCTGGCAGATATTCACAGCAGGGGGTTTATGTCACTGTCCTCACTTTGTCACCTTCTACCCTTTCTTCTTATATTTTCCTTTCTTATTCCCCTCTTCTTTTACCATATCCTATAGCAAAATCTTTCATTCTTTGAGGTTAATTTCTTTGACTGGAATTACCAGTAAACTTAATTTTTCTGGGGGCTGCTGGATTCCTGAAGTGCAGGAGGCTAGAACATTCAGGCTGGACTGCACAAAGATCAGCACGGAGATCTCTCACCTGGTATCTCTCTTTACAGATGAGTAAACCGAGATCTGGAGGGCTGCAGGGCTTTGTTTTAGGAACACAGCTTATTTACATCTTTTGGCTTCTGGTTTTGCTTTTTCTAGAAGAGCATACTGCCTAGGAAGTCATCTCTTTCTGATTAGCTGATACTAGTCTCTAGAAAGGTCCCTGATTTCTGCATTAGTGGCTTCAAGGTAATAACCCTGCCAGAATAAAAAAGCAGAATACAAGCTACTTCCCTAAGGGTTCACTCCAAGAATGTCTTAAAACTCCAGTTACATTCAGATCTTTCCTGTACGATATCTTTAAAATATTATCTGGCTTGGAATATTTTCTACTTCTAAATGCTTCTCAAATTTTGATCTTCCATCAGCTGACAATATTGGCTCATAGAGCCCTTTCATGTCTCCTAGGCTACTATCCAAACTCTATAATTAAATAATGAATTTCTAAGGATTAATTATTCACATGCCAAAGAGATGATTTTTGGTGAGGGATGAAGTATCTTTCAAATCTGCTTTAGAGAATATGAAAGCTGATTGATGGCCAGTGTTTACATATCTAGCCATCAATTTTAACGAAACATTTCCTTTGAAGTCACAAAAAATCATGAAGTCCACATACATAAAATCTAAAAATTATATTGAAGTTTTTTGTTTTTTTTTTTATAAAAGTGACCTCAATTGATATTGATCTAAAACTCTTCCAACGGGAGATCCATGGCTCAAATTCCTGTGAACTGGAGCATGAACCGGAGCACGAACCGGTTCTTGTCCTCTGCAGTGTCTAGCTGAATATTCAACACATGGTGGCTATTCAGTGCTTAGTGGCTGACGGACCAAACAAGAACCTGTCTGGCCAGCAGCCTCTCTCACCCACACTGCCTCTACCACACATACCTGTGCCTGGGACAAGTTCTGTAGTTTGTGGGGCTCAATGCAAGCATGAAAAGGTGGGGGCCCTCATTTTAAAATGACCAAGACCTTCAAGACAGTGATGACAGGCACTAAACTACACACAGCACTCTGTGCTACTATGGCAGGTGTCTGCCCATGGAGCTGGCCCTGTGTGGGCCTGGCCAGCTTCTCGGCTTTCTGATTCTTTCAGGCCTGGTAACTGCACCTCCTGGGCCAAGTGAAAACCCATGCTTAAGCTTCCTTAGCCTTCCTTCCTGTCTCAATCAGACCCCTCTCTCTTGGGTCCATGCCCTTCTATCTTCCCTATCTTGTCCCTTTCCTGGTGCTTTCTGGACTCCTAGTAAGGTGAGAAAGTTCACTGCTGTCTTTGCCTTCTCACTCCACCTAATTACCTGAGTGTAAACAAGGCTCTTCAACCTCCACACTTGCCACTGTTGTTTCAACTTTCAAAGTAAGATTCCAACTGCTCTTGAGCCCTAATGGCTCTTCCAGACCATGGGCTATGTTGTTCTTGCTCCACAGAATTGTTAGCACCCTATTTTCCCATCTTATCCCCTACTTCAGCTGCTCCCCATGTCTCATGTCTGCCTCCTTTGGACTCAGCTTTTCCTTGCCTCCCACCTTTCTTGGTACCTGTAATGTGTGCGAGCATGACCCATCTGGCTCCCTGACCTCAGTTCAGTGACTTCCACAAGGCTGCTGATCTTAATACTCACTGGCATATCTCAAACCTCGGTATTACCTGGAACTAATTCACTTATAAGATGCATATTCTCATCACTGGACAACTTGAAAAATACAGAAAGGGGAAAAAAAAAAAAGCAAAAACAAACAACGTCAAAGCCAATCAACCAAATAAACAACCACAGTTCTACCATTCAAAGGCATCCACTGTTAGAATTTTAGAAACCCTCCACCATCAGTCTTTTTTCTATGCATAGAAAACTGAAAACCTAAGAGTTGTGATGAGTCTTGTCACAAAAATAAGGGATGTTACTCTCATATGGGGCAGCAGATTAGGACTGTTTATTAGGAAGGGCTATTTAAGTTGAAATCTGGAAGTTGGGATGGAGCAGCTTACTGAGGAGAAAATGGAAGGTCATTGTAGGCAGGGTCACAGCTGATACAAAGGTCCTGAAGAAGGAAAGAGCATGTCTTGTTTTAGGACCGAAAAGAAAGCCAGTGAATAAGAACAGGGTGAGATGAATTACCTGGGTGCAAATCCTAAATTATTTACTTTAGCCTCAATTTTTTTTTCTCTGTAAACCAGAGCTGATATTTGCCTTCCCCTAGGATTGCTGGAAAGACTGAATGTGTTCCTCTCTGGAAAACACCTAAAATAGCACTGGCACATAATAAAGCTTTCTTAAAAGAAGAATACTGTTGACAGACTAGTCAATGTGGAGAAGGAGCAATGTCTCTTCTGCTCCCACCAGGTTCTCCTAGAGAACTTCTATACTCACAGCCATGAGTGACAGATACCAGAGTAAACACATCTAGTTTCTTTAACTCCTTTCCTTCTCTGATCAGGAAGAGGCTGACTTCCTAGACCATGGGAAGCTAGATGTCCACCAGGCTGTGCTTCCATACTGGGCCATGGCTCTTGTGTGAACAGAGTTCTGGGGTCTTCTGTGAATGCTGCACGGCAGATGTGTGCTCTCTCAGGTCCAGCTGTGACCAGACGGGTGAATTACGTGAATCTGACACTGGGCACCAGTTGCTTCAGTTCAGTGGGAAGTGGGGGTAGTGGGAAACCATGGTTTGGCTTCTCCAGTGAAGCTTCCTACTTGTCCTACACTTAGATGTATTAGACATTTCCCAGCTCTCAATGAAGCTGATACTTTGATAGTTATTTGGTGAGGAAGAGGAGGTGAAGGGCTAGAATCCTGATGCATAACACATTAGTGCACTGTCTAGAAACCTTAAGATTAAATACAAACATCTGGAAAGCAAAGGACTTAGATATGAGACCACAGAACTTGGAACAGCTATTGTGACAATGGGCTTTCACATGAATGGGCAGTGCCAGCTATGGTTTCTGACTTGTTTTGGTGGCATTGGTTTGCAGTAAATTGTTGCTGAGGCCAATAATGGATGATCTGGACTTAAAGTAGAAAAAAAAATAAACATAACATAACATAACATAACATAACACAACATAACATTAGCGTAATGCCAGCTAGATTCCAACCAGGGTAGAGACAATGAGAGTGAGTGCTCTGGCCTTCAAGTTTATGGTCAGCCACGGCAAACTCTGGTCAGTTGACTGAACTTAGGATCCTTTTTATCTTGTTTGGAATTGCACAGGCCCAAGGGGGGCTGTGGAAAGACTGGTTTCCTGATTCATGTAGCTTGCCCGCAGCCTCCTGGGGCGCCCTACCAATGGTCTCAAATTGGCTTCTTTTCCATAAAGCTTACATCTTAAATAAGACCTACTTTCTTAAATCCGTATCTGATTATGACATGGATTTAAAAGACCCAGGCACAGATGATGACTAAAGAGGAGTGTGGCCCTCAGTTCATTTCTTTAGGCATCTGGCTAGGAAGTTTATATAAAAGGCTGATTTCTTGAACTCTCTGTGTCCGGGACAGATGAGGTGTAAGGAAGAATGGAATTGGGTTAAAGTACAGGCTTTGCTCTTGTATTCAGAACACAAGCTGTTGGAAATGAAAGAAAGTGAAAAAAGATGCTATTACTGAGTGAAAGTAAAAGAGGTATTTTTTTTAGGGGAAATGCAGATTTTAGAGGCTAGGTGAATGCTCTTAAGTTGGGAGTCAGAAAAGAGGCATGAATGAGGTTTTAAATATCCCCCAAAAAATTAAAGAAAGAGAACAAAGGAGACAAATGGCCCGGAGGAAGGCCAGATGTGGGGGACCATTAGAAGCTTCTTGAATGGAAGGATGGGAGAGTCATGGTGGGTGCTGTTAAACACGCCATCTTCACAGGACTACAAGGAATGACTAGGAATCTCGGGATGGAATCCTGCAGCGATCATTTCACTTTGGTAGCACCAAAGTAACACAGTTGTTGAAGCAGGTGCAGTTGGTTGCCGTTAGAAATAGTGCACATCCATCCTAATGGATGGTTCAGGGAGAAGGACAGAGCCAGCCCTAAGTGCACTATGCCCTGACCCCCAAGGGAAAATCTGGCACTGTCTGGAGGTAGTTTTTGATGATCATGATCTGAGGAGGGGGAGCTACTGGGCCACTAAACATCTTACAATACAGTCCCCATAACAAAGAAATACCCCAGTGGAAGTGTCAGTAGTGCCAAGCCTGAGAAACTGCCTTAAGGAAAGCCAGGCTAGGCTAACAGCATTTGAATCTGGATGCTGTCCGATGTTGGGCCGATGGGAAGAATTATCCAACTTGGAGAACTAGCCATGAACAAGATTTATTTGAACTATGACTATTTTGGCAGCTTCTGAAATTGCTGACTTCACATCTCTTATTAAGGAGGATCAAAGGACAAAATCTAGAGTAGTATCATGAAGAAAACAAATGAATGGGGCTGAAGGCGAAGAGAAAGAGAACGGCAGGAAGGCACTATGATCCAGCCAAGGGTATTAGCACCACATATGGAAAAGGTAGGGAGCCAAGTTAGGAAGCATATTACACTTTTAAAAACAGCTGAGTTTGTTTGAAAAGAGTGGGGAAAGAGAAAGGCAAATGAAACACTAGACGCATTTGCTACTGCAAGAGGGATAGGGTGACGCAGATGAATGTTCCTGTTACCAATGAAGTAGCATAATTCCCTCAGAGTCTGGAGGTCTAAAAATTAAGGAAAGGCAAGTTTTGGGCGAAGAGCATATGGTAAAAGATGTCCTTCCCACTTGAGTACGCAAGCAGCAGTTCCACTGTCAAGTCTCAGGGACTCTGTTGAGGACAAGTGCCTAGTAAGAGAAATGTGCAAGTAAGAAAGATGGATCATTCAGAGATAGATCCATAGCAGTGGTTTTCAAACTCAGCGTGCATTAGAATCAACCTGGAGGGCTTATCAAACCCAGATTTCCGTGTTTGATCTCCCAGATCCCAGGGATGCTGATCCAACAGACCTGGGTGGAGCTTGAGAATCTGCATTTCTAACAAGCTCCCAGGTATGCACCCATGCTGTCACATTTAGGGAACCTATGGTGTACAGAATTCCAGTGTAAGAAGCAAAGACAGTAGACACTGCTCCCTGGGATCCTGCAACAGATGGAGACATACAAAAAGCAGAGCAAGATGCTTTTGCATCCTGGGGAAGGCACAGTCCTTGTTTAAACAGGTGTCCCTCCCTCTTAAACATCTTGTTCTGAGAGGGAGAAGAAGCTGAGTCATTCTAAAGAGCCACCCAGGATTCAGTGCTAGGGAGAGGGGCTAAGTGTGGGGCTCAAACATGGATTGAAAATTAAAAGGATATACAGCATAGAACAGGACACAAGAAGACCTACAAGGTGAAGGCCACCAATGAAATTTCTTAATTTTTGAGTATAGGGGTGTCTCAAATGCCAGTCTCTGAGAAAGTAAACAAAGTACATAGGCAGATTTCCGTCTACCACTTTGCCTCCAAGGATACAGGAAGGACGGTTTTACAAAGAATTTCTTCTCATCTCTTGGCCCAAAATTTCTATGCTCAACTGTTGATGATCCCAGGTCATGAATTCTAGATGGGCATTCTTACAAAGCTGAAGCCAAGAACATTTTCTTTTTTTCTCCAAATTTTTCTGTGAACTCCTCTCCCCAGATAACATTTAGCATTCTGCTATGATCCGTGACTGATAACCTCAGGCTGGGTCCACTATTTTATATCCCATCTGCCTCTGTTGTTCTCTGTGCATATTTTCTTTCTGCAGGAAGAGGGATCAAGTAATCAGATTCAGGGTGGCTCCATCAAACTCCTTCCTAAGCTTCTCTAACCAGTAAGAGATGTTTCAATTAAACCATGATGCATCTGTCTACTAAGAGACTATCATGTAACCATCAAAAAAAACCCTGGCTTTACGAAGAGTTGTAATTACATCAAGGAAATATTTATGGTATAATGGTAAATGAAAATATAATTAGAAATTTGAATATATAATTTCACAATTACATGAACACACAAAAGCAAATAACATACTATTCACTGATGAAACTGTAGGTAGAACTACATCAGAATGCATACTGAGGTCATTCCTAAGTGGTAGGATTTTTCTTCAAAGTTTCTCATTATTCATTGGAGTGTCATATATAATGAAATAATAGACTTTACCAATTTTAAGCATTTTAATGCCAACACTAGCATTAAAAAGTCATAGGGAACTTTAATTTTTTTTTTAATTTTATTTATTTGACAGAGAGAGAGAAAGAGGGCTCGGGGGGAGCACAAGTGGGAGAGTGGGAGGGGCAGAAGAAAAGGGAAGCAGACTCCCTGCTGAGCAGGGAGCCTGATTTGGGGCTTGATCCCGGGATCCTGGGATCATAACCTGAGCCAAAAGCAGATACTTAACTGATGGAGCCACCCAGGTGCCTTGGAAACTTTATTTTTTGAAGACAAGAGAAGAGGCTAGGTAAACAAATTTCAAAATGATAAGGAAGGTGTGAATAAAGATGTGCTTTGAGGTAACCGGAAGACATATGACAGGAGAAAGAGTTTGGGGGTTGGGTGGTGGGGGGTGGGAGGAGGAATGCTCCTCCAGTAGGATATGCTTGACATTTTAGGACCAGCATAGATTTAATGTGCAGTCATAGAAAAGATGTCCAAAAACTGGGCTGATATTGCTAACCAATTGCAGGAGTGCAAAAGAAAGTTTTAACTCTCTATTGATAATAATGAAAATCAACAAAGTTAGGAATTGCTTTAATGAATACCACATGGGAAAATAGAATGAATTGGCTATGAAAAAAAATCAGAAATCTCCCTTTGAAAGGATGGCTACAGTATCACTTTTCATTACAAATGGGGAATATAAACACATTGCCAAAAATACACATTGTCAAAAAAATTTGAAAAAAAATATTTTAGCTTTCTGTCAGTTGACTAGAATAAGTTTAGATTTTAATTTAAGCATCAAGAGACATGATCTAATGGTTTATGAGCAGCTTTGCAGAGAGAAGAAGTGATAAAAATTGCAAACAGATGATATGTAAATAAATATTTGCATCAACTGGTATAAATATTTAGAACTGCTGACAGCTCCCAATTATCTTGTTTTAATTGGTTCACATAGAAACTAATTTTTGACAATTGTATTTGGCCAATTAACACTTCAGTAGCTCAGCTAAGGTCTTTGATCTTAAGAGTGCTTTTGGGGATAAGTCTCTGGGTAATCACCTCTTTGTATGTTAGAGAAATAAACTCTTCATTCAGTCATGAAAATATAGCTGTCTGTGAGCCTCCTTCTGCAGCCAACAATGTCTTTGTCCAAGAGAATGGAGCCAGAAAGGGCAGAATATTAAATTGTCAAATCCAGTGGTGCTGGGATTGTGCGTAAGAAGGAGAGAGAGGGACAAAGCTCACAGGAAGATACTGAACGTTGGTTGAAATGTGTATGTCATGACAGTGATTTCCAGAAAGTTATGTATGGTCATACACAGTGCCTGTTTTCCTGAGAGGGACAACTTAGGTATCCTTTCAGAGAAGAAACCAGGCATAGGCTGAAAGCTCACCAATTTCTTGCCCCCCCTCCCTCCCAATTTGTATCTCACTACCAGTTTCCTCTGCAAGTTACACACTTCTATTTTTAAAAAAAATAGATACGCCTGGCTAGATTGTGCTGGTCTTATATTTTAAACCAGTATCTTTAACTTTATTATTTACTTTACCCAATAACTTTTATTATGTCTCACAGGATGCCCTCATGCTCTTTGTCAAGTATTTCTGACTCTCCATCTTCTAAGCACATGGAAGGTTGCTTTCTTGGCTCTTTTGTGGATGAATGAGGTCTATGTCCAGTACTACTTTCAGCAATTTTATCCCTGTGAAACCAATCCCCTTGATTAAATTCCCCACCCTAGACAGGCTTTTCTCTACTCCTGGCTAGTATGAATAAAACATTAAATAACAACTATCAGAGATGAATAGAGAATTAGATAGCCTGGCTATCTAAATTTTTGTTTTTCACAAATAACTTCTGATTAACCAAAGTGCTCATTAAGTCTTAATGCTCTGGCGCATCTCTGTAAAAGGTATGAATAATTTTTCCTAGCACATTAGTAATTTAATTAATAAACATTTATTAAAAGTGTAGTACATGTAAGGCACTGTGTCAACCTTTCATGGAGTTTACAGTTTGGTAGGGAGGGCAGAAACTGATCACATAAGTACACAGATAAGTGATGGAGAGAAGGATATGGAACCTTACACAAGCTTGTGGTACGGTGGTCTCTTCAGAGCTGAGGAAGCAGAGCTTTGAAGGATAAGCAGGCCTTGACTATGAAAAGAAGGGGACAATTTTCTAGGCAGAGGAGTAGCATGTTTAAAGGCCTGATGGTAGAGGGGATATGGGTCTGAGGAGCAGAGAAAGTGCTGGAAAGGTATGCATGACATGATAGGTTTCATTGAGGACTGTACACTCTAAGAGCAACAGAGAGTTAAGCTGTTGAAGGCATTTAGGCAACAGTAGTGGTGGAAAGGCTATAATGAATGTGATATGACCCAGGGTACCTTTAGGAAGGGTCATGCGAAAGGACACAGAGAAGGTGGATTATAGGGCCCCATGGGGGGTACATGGATAGACCCATCAGAGGTGATTGCAGCAGTCCCTCCCACAGACTGGGGCTCCTCTGGAGAGATACAAGGGGAAGGACAGCATATACAACAGGAGTTCATCTTTTTTGCAATGCTGCACAATCATCTCATGATCCCAGATCACCACTATAACTACCTATTCTCATTAGGTAAGAGTGTAACTATAGAAAACTGGGATGCCTTCAGACTAGCAGTTTTCCTCCTTTTCATCAAAGAATGCAGAAATCAAGCATTGGTTACGTTCTATGTTACCGTCCATATACGTGTATACTTATTCATTCTCAGGTAATCTGTAGCTGGATACTATACGACAGTAACACATACATACATTAGAGCAGGATGGCATGCTGGCCTTGAAGTCTCTCTTTGATCTTAAGAGTGCTGTCTAGTTAAGAGTTGCTTATGAGGCTACTCAGAAGGGCAAGGAGCAGTTAAATTGAAGATGCTGGACCTGCTATGTCTTCAACCAGAGGAGTTCTACTTTTACCTGCATTAGATATTGGGGTTCTGTGTAATATTTCATTTTTAAGTGACTTAAGTGTCTGACAGCCATTTCTGTTCTTCTCTTCTTAGGATGGAGAAACTGAGCCCCAGGAAAGTGAAGTGACTTGCTCATGGTGAAACTGTCAATTTGTGGTAGGGTCAGAATTAGAACCAAAATTTCCTGACTCTACTCCACTGCTCATGGCTCCTTCTGATATCAAAAGTAAAGTGATATATTTACTTATCTTATAGACTAAAAAAAATTCCAGGGGCACCTAGGTGGCTCAGTTGTTTGAGCATCCAATTCTTGATTTTGGTTCAGGTCATGATCTCAGGGTCATGAGTTTGAGCCCAGTGTCAGGCTCTGCTCTGGGCATGGAGCCTGCTTAAGGTTCTCTCTCTCCCTGTTGCCCCTACACTCCCCCCAACACTTGCACTCTTGCACACACTCTCTCTCTCAAAAAAAAATAAAAATAAAAAATAAAAATCCCGCTCTGGAAATCTGGAGAAGTGGCTGTACTTTTTCCTCTTCCCTGGATACTTTAACACTGGGTAGAACCACACACCTATTTGTTCCTCTATTTAAGATGAAAACTTTTTACAATCCATGCCTTCCAGTAATGTTCACTAAATGAGGATCCACTTGCCATCATTCATACATTTTTAAAATTCACTTAGCAAACATTCATTAAATGCTAGAATATGTCACCTACTACTAGGTTCAGCGGAAATGAAGTACCATGTGAACATATCATTTTAGTAGAAGAAATTATCATAGACGCCTATATGCGTGAGCACAGATCCATGGGATCACAGAGGTGAACTGGCCTTAACTAGCTGAGCAACCAGCACTGTCATTAGGGTTTCCACATTTACTAAAAACACAAGGTTCCTAGTTAAATCTGAACTTCATATAAACAAGTAATTTTCTTACTATAAGTTGTCCCATATACTACATGGGACATACTTACATTAAAAATTTATTTGTTGTTTATCTAAAATTCAAATTTAACTGGATGTCTGTATTTTATTTGGCTACTGAGCTGGTGCAGCTGGGCTGACTAGTAGATGAAGTTCCATGGGGTCAGTATGGGAAAGTTACCAAGACACCAAGAGATGTTGAAATTCACTAAGGAGAGTCAAGTGAAAATGCCCGGAAAAGTAAGGATATTTGGGGGTAGAGGTGGGGAGAGAATGCATCAAAGTTGGGGGACCAAAGTTGAGTTTGTGATTTCACATTGTTCTGGAAGATCAAGCCAATGTAATGAGAACCAGAACAGAAATGAGGTGTATGACCTTTGCCTACTGGAAAAGAAAAAAAAATCACTACTTTCAGAAAATATCCTCTTAAGAAACCCATGAGACTCAGCCAAAAAAATATTGGAATAGATGAGTTCAGTAAGGTCATTAAGTATGAAATAAACATTAAAAAGTCAGTAGTTTTCTTTTGTAACACCAATAACTAGTTAGAAAATATAATGGGAAAAGACTGCATCTGGAAGACCCTCAAAAATATAAAGCAACTGTGAATAAACTGCAGAACTATGAAATGTGTTGGGCTTACATAAAAAACAAATTTAACACTATCAGAGACATAAAAGGAGAGGAAAATCTGAGGAATCATGCCATATTTCTTTACCAGAAGACCAAATACTGTAAAGATGTAAATTTTCTCATAATTTATTTTTAGTACTAATGAAATTATAACCAAGGTCTCTGCAAGATATACAGAGAATCATCAAAAATGAATCTCACAATTACTTGGAAGAAAAAAACTAATAAAAACAGCTAGAAAAATGTAAGAGAATGTATTAGTGTTGGGGGTCGCTAAACCTACCTGACATTAAAACATTGTGAAACTACCTTCCTTCTATCAGAATTGCATTTGGAAAGAAAGAAGCAGAGAAGATAACAGAGTAGATCTGAGAGTCTAGAAACAGAAACCTCAGTGTCTTAGTGCCTACTTACAATCATGAGAGAAAACACAGACGGGAGAGGGAAGAGAAGAATGGATAAAGATGGGGTCCCAGAGAACTGGACACCTGTTTGATAAAAACCTTTTTTTTTTTTTTTTTTCATTTCAGAGGAAACACTAATTGCCAAATGCACTAAATAGTTAAATGTGAAAATTCAACCAAACAGAAGGAAATAAGGACAAATATTTATCAGATCTTGGGGCTTAAATCATTTTCCATTTGGTATAAGGGACTTGGAGCCACATAATCCAGCCAGTGAGGAGACCTTGGGGGTTTTTTGAATGTTAGATTTGTTCTGGGCAGAGTGTGTACCAATTGCGAGGAAGGGGCTCCTGGAAGCTAGTTAGAAAACCACTGGAGTAATCTTCAGACTCTTTAACTAAAGGTTGGCAGTAGGGGAAAGAGAGCAGAAGGATATGGAAATGAAAAATAGCCTGCCCTGAGTAGTGTGTGTCCAGACACAAAGGAGTATGCTGGGGATATGTCAGATGGTTCATAAAAGGGTAGTTTTTTTTTTTTAGTAAAACCTATTTTTATTATTCCCACATACAGGACCTCCCCACAATTCAGGTCTTTTAAACTCCCTGCCTAGCATAATCAAATTCAGTGTTTCCCACTTTCTATGTTTTCTTTTCTCAGTCCCTGGAAATATGATATAACTACGTTTCACTGTAATCGATAAAATATTGTACAGTGTGTGTGGAATCAGATATGTCTGTGTTTTTATAAATGCACATTAGAGAGGGACAGGAATGGGACTGAACAAGGCAGACTTGTTCATGCTTTTTAATACAGATATGCTGTACAAAACAGCATGATCTGTCATAAAATGAAAGCTAATATTTGAAAATGAGATTGCAGTCTCTCCATGTTTAAATGGTTTTCCTGGGAGACAAATCTTCTTTCATTTGAACAAACACACACAAGTGTTTTTTATGAAGTACTAGGAAATACCCAGCAGCAAAGTTGTGCGTGTGTATGTGGGGGGTGGGGTATAAACGGCTGGCTGGCAGTTTACGTGGATTCCACCAATACAATTCTGATCAAGCCACACTTGGACCTGTTCCCAATATTATGTCCAAGTGTCGATTCATCTGACACAATGTGCATGGCCCTGTTGATTGATCACAACTTTTCTCTAAGCATTTAATATTCTATTAGGCACTCAAACAGCTCTTGGTGGTTCAAAGAGATAAAGAGCACAGGGATCACCACCTCAGGGTTGAAAGGCACTTGATCCAGTATGACTGGATCTGACTTTGATTAAACCTCAAGGTCCCACACTTTGCTCCCTAGTACAATTCCTTGAGTGGGTATAGAGAGGAAATAATTATTTCTCGCATTTACATACTCCCCAAATGGAGTCATACTTCTGAATTTTGGATGTCCTACTCAATACCATGTTTTTTCTTGTTAAGTATCCACTTTGATTTTAGTAAGAGATAGTGCTAAAATATTGAGGGTGGGACACATTAAAATCTAATGTGATGTATCTACATGCTATTTGTAGGGAATGACCATGCATTTGTGTTACTTCTCTTCATTTTAGTAAGACATGCATGGAAAGATTTAGTAAGGTATGGATGGAGACTTATGTCCCTTTACTGACTGGGAGGTGATAAAACTCCAGGCATGCATGGAGCAAAGAAAATAGTATGCTCAGTGACTCACTCTCTGAGTCTGGCTGCTGCCACAGACCCCATAGTCTACTTTGGGAGAAAGAAACTGGCTCAGAATTATTCTTTTTGCTTTGAATGTAGAAGCATCTACTTCCTCTGGGTCCTGGGTTTTCACAGAGCCAGCTGTTTAAGGAAAGACTTGGTGTTTGACAAGAGGCAAAGTGTCGTAGATAACGGCACAGGTGAAGTGAGGGACGTGGAGATGAAGGCAGGAAGGGGTGGGGGGTGCTGAGTCTCTCTTCTGGTACTATGGCTATGTGCAATAAAACTCTCTAAAACACACTCATCCCACAAACGTTCATCAAGGGCTCATCAATAGGAGCTATGCAGATCCTTGAATGTACAGAGATAAACTAGACACCGCTTCAAGGAGCACAGAGTCCAAAGAGGGAGAAAAAAAGGATTTCCAGATATAAGTCAGTGTTGTGTTCCAAGTGTCCAGAAGCACCAGAGAGGACATTCAGTTTCCTGGGAGAGCTGAGGGAGATACCTATGTAGACAGCAGAGTTTGAAGGCCAAAGGCATATTAGCACGCTCAGGGTAAGCTGTCAACATGCTGATGAAATAGTCTTTCCTATACAAAAAAGCGAGGTTAAGGGATGAGGCTTATGTGTCTGTCCCACCCTCTCATTATGAAATGTCTTCCACTGTGTGCATGATGCTTATTCACCAAGGACAGAGGTGGACAGTAGGGAAGAGGGGGAAGGATGGCTAGTTGATACTGCTAAGCTTTATCATTCCATTTATGAATGACAGAGTGAAAGATACCCCAGCTCTGGCTGAGTAATAGCTCCCAAACATGCCCAGGCTCTAATCCTCGGGGCCTGTGATTGTGTTCCCATACATGGTAAAGGGACTGTCCAGATGGGATGAAGTTTAGGATCTCGAGATGGCAAGATTATGTTGTATTCTGCAAGTGGGCCGTATGTGATCATAAGGGTCCCTGTAAGAGGGAGGCAGAGGGGTACAGCAGGAAATGCGATAACCAGAGGAGGAAGGGGCCACAAGCCAAGTGCAGAGGTTTCTATAAGCTGTAAAGGTAAGCCCCCAGAAGAAATGCAGCCCTGCTGACACCTTGACTTTAGACTTGTGATCCTCAGAATTGTAACAGAATAAATGTGTGCTGTTTTCAGTCATTAGGTTTATGATAATGTGTGACAGCCACAATAGGAAACTAATACACCAGCTCCTCATTAATATGGATAGAAAAGTGGTCTCAAAGCCTGTAGGTTCTTAGAGGGTTTTAGCAGACATATTAACTTACACTGGCTGCATGTGATGTTTAATGATGCCTCCTGGAAGTAGAAGGCCGTACTGTGCAAGTGTGTCCTAAGGGGACGTACAGTGGGCCTATGTCACCACTGGACTCTAGGAAACCTTAGTTTCATCTCTTCTCCTGGAGTGGACCATTTCTCTGTGGTCTGGGGTGACAGATGCGAAGTCCATCCCCTGTGTCAAATATTTTTCTTCAACAGAAAGTGACCTCAGAGATCTTTGCTTAGATTCACAGCACTGCTCCTGCATTCCACCAAGTGGAATGCTCCAGAGCCACAGCACTGCTGGAAGTACTGACTGACTCCTAGTAGCTCCGTGCCTTGGACGAACCACTTAACCTCTCCTGAACTGTAAAATGGTATAATCATACAGATCATTCCTGACTCACCAGGCCATTGATAATATACGTGAAAGAGCTTTATAAATTCTATAATGCTATTCAGATGTGAAGAATTATTATTTTTATGTGCTCAAAAAGGCTGGCACAGCCCCTTTCCCAGGTGACTAAAAAGCATATGTGATTTTATTTGCTCCAATAATTTTATTCTTATTAGTACTTGCTCAGTATACTACATGGGCATACACAATGCACAAAGCATTTATTCTTCTTCTGGCTGCAGTAACTACGCCCCTCTCCCTCCAAATTTACCCTTGTAAAAACAAATAAGACTCATAAAACAAAACAAAAGCAAAAAAGTGGGATGGCGGGTGGCATCATTCACGAGAACTGTGTGTCACTGAAAGCACTGACCTGTCACTTTGCAAATGAACTGCTTTTGAGAGTGGACAGTTCATTTTTTTAAGCAAGCAACTCTCTAAAAACACAGATCTATTACTCTTTCTTCTCTCTCTTTTTTTTCTCACTTTAATTTTTAACATGGTTTCCTAACCTTCCACTTCAAGAGGTAAATACAATTCTGGCAGAGTCTTGGTCTAATTTAGTTTATTAGGGCTTTTACTACAACTTTTAAGCACTCGCTGATTTTCGAAAACATATTAAAATGGCTATGGCCAATCTCGTAGATTGGTACAAGTCCACATTTCCCAAACGACTTAATAGTCTGCAACTGTGCCAGACAGAGAATGATTTCACCATTCTCTTTCCCACAATCTAAAGGCTGGATATTGTTTTTTAACTCTGTGGTGGGAAGAAGCAGTCTGCTTTGCCACGCTAGTCTCTTCCTTAGAATTCCCTCCTATAGGTATTATAGGCTCCACTGTCCTGGAAGTCACATTAAGTCCCCAAGGAACTTTTTTTTATAGGCCATTTCTGGGACTACCTGCCCTGCCCTGGCCTGTTCTTAGAAGGTAGAACCCCTAAGAATTTTTCCAAAGTTTGGTATTTTGGACAGGGGATCAGAAAGGTTATAGGGACCTATAGGACACCTATGGAAAGGTAATTAAAATTAGGATTTATGTCTCTAATTTCTCTGTCCTTCTCTTTTCTCTATATCTTTTCCAATTGTCAATGACAAGTTCGGCAAACATTTACATAAAACAAATAAATAATTGGATAAATATTTTAGTACCATTTACTGTCAGGCTCTGTACTTGAACACCAGACTATGGAGGCAAACTCAAAATCTAGTGGAGGGGAATCACATCAATATACATGTGCCATGTAACACTCTGGGGCGACAACTGGGGTTAGAGTTTTGGTCAGGTCCCAAGGAGACATAGTTAGCCACATGACCAGAAAAATTGAGGGAAACAAAGATGGTGGATTCCTCAAAAGAGTGAAACTCTACTATACAAACACTGTGCCTGAGAATCACGTTGCATTTCTGACTTGCGGGTTGTTATTTTATTTCCATCTGTTAAACTTCTGCATAGTCCAGAAACCTACTATTTGTCTGATGATCTAAGAAAGGCAGCACAGCACTTTGATATTCTTAACAGCTGGAGTGAGGTTCTGGTCTGAGTTCGGTTACAGGTAGTGGACTCAACTGGATCAGTCACTTCATTGCTAACCTAAGCCAAAGAATGCTGAATCTATCAATCTCTCAGGGCTGATCTAAGAATTAAGTGAAATCATGAGAACAATTATTTGTATGAAGATTTCTACAATGACATGAAAGTTGTGCCTGGGTGGCTCAGTCAGTTAAGCGTCTGCCTTTGGCTCATGTCATGATCCCAGGATCCTGGGATGGAGCCCCATGGCTCCAAGGAGAGGGAGCTCCTTCTCTCTCTCCCTCTGTCCTCTGCCTGCTGCTCCCCATGCCTGTGCTCTCTCTCAAATAAATAAATAAATAAAATCTTTAAAAAAATTTAAAATGACATCAAGCAGAGAGGATTATGTGTATATCACCTAAGAAATTATAGCTACCAATATAATGAGGTGGTTTTGAATACCCAAATCAAAGTTACTGTTATGTTCTTTCCATGTAGTATATATGAATACATATAACTACAGAAATGCATACCTAGGACACATACATATACACATATATATGCATATATAATGTGTGTTTGTTGATGCTAAGAGGAAGAGAAGGAACAGGCAATGGTCTGAGCACTGGAAGTTGACTGTGACTACTCGGCAGCTGTAATGGGCGGGTACAAATTCCTTCTCAGGAAGCCGGCTGTCTGAGCTACCACTTCCCACTACGTCCTTCTCGGTAAGTCACTTCACCTGCCTCCACTTCATCATCACATCTATGATGTGAAAGGGACACATAACAGGGTGGCCTCCTTAGGTTGTTACAAAGATGAGATGACATAATATGTATACTTTGTAAAGGGTCTGGCACACAGTGCTGGATAACTGCTGGCTAGTACTATTACCATGAAATTTTACTTCTTTAAAATAAAACTCTGGGGGAAAAAATTCTCCAATTTCAGAGATCAGGATACAAAAAAGAATACTACAAAGATGGGTAGTATAGGCTCTAAAACCTTCTAGATAAAAAGACATTTATGTAGAAAAGATGAAAATTCTTCCCTTTGTTATGCTAGAGATGTTATCAACATTATACAGAATTAGCATTATTTTTCTAATAATAAAAAAAAAAAGTGTCACTCATTCCCTAGGCTAAAATAGCCAACCAGGCTCTGGGGAAAGGCATATATTATGTTAGCAAATTGGAATAGAAACTCCTTTGAAAGCTGCTCAATAAAGAGCCCTTAATGTACTATATATAATGTAGGGCAACATATTTTGTAGTTAATGAACCCAGAAGCTAAAGCCAATGATGTTGCTTAAAATCAGTGCTCTTTCCTTGATGCTACAAGGTAAATTAGCATCAAGTCCTCAGTCGTGAAACTTTCAATAAAGAGCCGATTATATAAGGCATTAAGCCTTTCTCTAATTACAGCTATAAATATAGATAATCAAGTCATTTTGAGTACTAAAATCAATTTCACTGTTTATGCTCTTGCCATGCTATATATTTAGCTGTTTACTTTTAACTTGAAGACATAAGCAGCTGGTGAAAAATACCCTTAGAATACTAATTATGTTGTCATGGGGGATACCGATAAATGTTGCCTGTAGGAGAGCTAATAAGGACTGAAAACTGTAATTGTTTTACCAACTAAAACACTAAATATGGGGAGAACCTACGATTTCATTTCATAAATTAGATGCTAACTACTTTTCTCTGGCTATTTTCAAAAGTCTCATCTCTACAGTAAAGTTCTCTTTAAGTGCTTAGTTGCATGTGCAGGCCTGGGGCTGAGATGGAGCTTTTGACCCTGAATCATGGGGTTTGCACATTTGGGTGATGTGAAAAGTAAGAGTGGGGTTACAGAGGAGGCTCTGATTCCCTTTTACCCACTCACAAGCATGGAGAGGACCGCGGGCAAGCTCCCTCACCTACTGGCAGGCAATACAAAGAATGGCAGTCCTCCTGAGGTCAGCTCCGTCTGTTCCCACATGTCAGAGGTGGGAAGTGACTGTCCCCTACAAAAATGTTATCCAACAAACTATCAGAGGGACTACCTTTCTTCCCTTGGGGAAGATCAAATAAGGGATGGAGAGACCAAAAGAATTTCTACCAACACTCCCCTGTAGAAGAAAAATAGAAGACTACCGGAGTCCCCCAGTAATCCCTTCTTTCTCTGTGAATCTACAGTTCTTAATTTTTTTCATTCATAAAATTATTCAGTCACAGAAAAATATTCATTGAACATCTTCTCTGGTCAGGTATCATGGTATGGGCTGAGCTCAATCTACTGGTTCTCACATGATAGAGTTCACAAGGAATGCTCCTTGAATTGAAGTCAGATTAAGGGAAGTTGCTTTCATCTTCAGATTTGTGGGAAGAAGGAAGAAACATTTTACTTGGCTAAGTGCTGGTCTTACCAAGTGCTGGGCTCTAAACTGGGTACCTTAAAACCTGATTTCATTTTTTTCCCCCAACAGACCCCATGTGTAAGTAGGTAACTCAATTTTATAGATAAAGCAACTGAAGTTGAGAATGGTTAAGTGACCTGCCCAGGGTCATACAGCTTGTGAGAAACAGAACAGATGAAAATCTGGCCTTCCTTTTTAACATTCAGTTTTCAGGTCTCTGTGTTTTCCCATGCCGGTCTAATGGCAGAAAAATCAAAGCCCATTCTCCTGTCCCTACAAATGCCTCTTGTCCCAATTCCTACCCTCCCACCTTTTTTTTTTTCCCCTTGGCAATTTGGGAAATGTATTCTCTTCTTGAAGTTGTCAGGACCACTAAATGCAGCATTTCCAATAGGCCAAGGACTCCTCACTCAGCACCCAGAGAACATGGGTGACCTGGCAGAAGCCTGGCCTGGTACTTCTGGAGAAGGAAACACAAGGGGTTTGCTTTCTACCCATCCCCCTTGTTGCTCAGGAAGTGTTAACAGGGAGTTCTCTCCATTTTGGCTTCTCATTTCCTTAGCTTAAGAGTTTCCTGAACTATGTTTGAAGGGACACTGGTTTCATGACCAAGGAACCAAAGTTCAAATAGGTTTGGGAAATGCTATATGTTATACTCCCTTGATGATTCATGACACTCATCAGCATATAAAAGATTCCAAGTAGTTCTGCAGCAAAAACCAAACAAGTAAAACACATTCTGTTTCTTTAACCCATGCCCTACAACTAAAGCATTATGCTCCTTGGAATGCCCTTCCTCCCTACTCTGAGGATAAAACCCGACTCATCCCCAAGGATGGGTTTGAAAAATACATAGTTTTGCAGCCCCCAGGCTCAGCAAGTCTGATTTGGGAGAAGTCCAGAAAATTTTAAGCACCTTCTAAAATACCTATTTTAAGCAACCTGTAGATAATTCTAAGAACCAACTGCTGAATTCACAGACAAAACCTCAAATCTGAATCTAGTTTAGCGCTCTGTTCAGGAATCCAGGGGCTGAAATGTGTTCCCACCAGCAAATTTAGCTTATGTTGTCAATTATTTATATCAATAACTTTATATATCCAGTGATACAGTTTATAGAGGGGCATGTGAAATGAATGTCCTCCAAATAATAACTTCCCATAAAATTTTTGAAGAGGTCCTGCTTGTTCTCTTTGTGCCCCCAATAATCACAAGATATTTGAAGCAACCTGAATATGCAAACCGCTGGGTCAGATGGTTCTGGGTCTCATGAGAATGCACCCCACGCCGCCTAGTTTACTTAAGTCTCCAGATTTCCCTTTGAAGATTCCTATAACCTTTTTGGATCTTTCACTTGGTTACAAAAAAATGGGTGAGGACCTGCAGGGGAATGCTGAATGACATCCAGCCACCACCAAGAGACCAGTTACCAACCAATGTCAAGGGCTGGTTGCACTACCATCCAGGAAAAGTCTGTAGATAGGAATTTTCTTTAGTAAATTATATATTTACTTATAGTAAATTTAGTAAATTTATAGTATATTATATAGTATGTATTATAGTATATTATAGTGAAATTATAGTAAAATATAAAGAGGAATATTTCTTTAGTAGTTGTCCTGTGTTTATAATCAATTCTATTGTGACTTCCCCTAAGTAACAATGAAATCCCCACTAAATCAAGAACTTGACTGGAAGATACTGCCTTGGAACTTTAATATTAATAATGTGCTGGAAAAATTCCCAGCAGCTTAAAACCAAAAACAAAACCTGTGCTGGCAGCCATGGTAAAATTAGGAGCTTAGGCAGTTTAAAAAAATAACACTAACATCACAGAAAATAATATTTTCACAACTTGATTCCTGTTGTTGCAAACATCATGGACTGCAGCCTATAAAAGGCATGTGTTTTCTTAAACAAATGTTATAGTGGTCTTTTATCTTGTGAGGCAGTTTCTGATTGCAGCAAATAGGTCCAGACAGAACATGGGAGTCGCCCACTATGGGCCTGAGCACCAGCCAAAAGAGGGAAATTAATAGTAGGCGGATTACGAAAAAAAAACCCTCCTGCAATCTCCTTTTCCAGGGAAGATGGGCCAGGAATTTCCAACTTACTCTTGGCTTATGGTCCTGAGCAGCTACTAGTCAAGCTGAAGGTGAGAAGGCTTTCCACATTATACATGTCATCATGAAAAGATGGGATGAGTTCCCATGTTGGAAAACCAGAACTCCAGCTGCATTGTGGGGCAGCAGCCACAAAGTGTGCACACATGGCTTGTGGCCATGCCCCCTTGAATATGGGCCCATGTTCGAAAAGGTCACAGAGCAACAGCACAGGTTTGTTGTTGGATGGGGACCTCCTTAGGAAAACCAAACCAAGTTGTTAAGTGGGATTCATGATAGCCAGTCAGCTGTTTGTTCTGCCAGTCAGTCTGGAATAATGCTGTTATTCACCAAGGAGAGAAGGGCATGTGGGGCATGTCACCTGGGGGCTGTGAGGAACTGTGTCCTTTTCTGCGAAGAGGACAAGGATGGCCTGAGTTCCTGGAAATTCTAATTGAGCCTTCTTGGAATTACCTGGCTTGCTTGTTTTGCTCAAGGGGTAGTAGGGCTGGGGTGGTAGTATTTAGGGGAATATCAAGAGTTCCAACTTGGGTAAGAGGGATTATGTCCTGAGAGGACCATATTCCAAATGATAGGATGAATCTTTTCTCCCACAATGTATAATCACAGCTGAGCCAGCAACCTTATAGGAAAACAGGACATGAGTCTGAGCGCCTAGATTTCCCCAGCTCTATCCTCTGCCTCTGCTCTTTGCTGTAGAGCTTGTTCTTTCTCCTCAGAGAAGATTTTCAGCACATAAGGCAGGTGATGTACGTAGTTCAAGGCTTCATCTGCACGCAAGTCTTGAGAAAGTGCTTTGGGTACTTTGGGCCAAATGTCCCCCCTCATCCCTCTCATCTAGTATTTTGTGAAGGCCAACGATGTTCAAAATATGGGATGAAGCACAGACTTTGACACAGTAACCACAAGGAATGGTTAAGGCATTCTGCTTTGCTATAAATGGAGTTCTCTTAACTCCTTGTGCTCATTGAATGGGTTCCAAACACATAACGAACACTCCAGTCCCATGCATTCCCAAGCGCATATCCATCAAAATCCAAACTTTAAACTTGAGTAAATATATCTGTCTCACAAAGTCCAAGGTATTTATTACAGGGATCACCCACTTCAGGAATTTAAACAATGTTCAGACCAAGGAAAAATTTCTTACCAGGGGTTTTAAACTCCATTTCCCCTCTCTGCAGCTGGCTAGCAGAGCCTGGCATGAAAGCAAGTGAGCCAAGCATCCCTCACTCTCCCTTCCTCAGTCCAGGATTCCCTGGCCTCTTTAACCCCTCCCTGCTCAACCACATGGATTTGCATCATTTGCAAAAAAAATGTGGTGGGTGGGTTAGTGCCAAGCTGGCTGAAACCCCTCAGGGGACTCATCAGGGTGGTAAGAACACCCCTTCTTACACACACACACACTCCTGCCACGTCACACTCCACAAAATCAAATACCAGAGATTTAAATGAGAAAATCATGAAAAGGTATTTTCTTGTCTCTCCTTCCCCTCCCCCACACCATCCAATAATAGGCTATTAATTCCAGCCATTTTAGACCGTCTAAAGTGTGGTGTGTAAACCGTGGCTGCATCAATCAGAGTTGTGTGTCTAGTTATTTCAAGCATTCCCTGTTGGCATAAAGAAAGGCTGGTTTGTCCGCTCCAGCCCAACTGCAGCTGAGATCTGCACTGATTGATAACTGAATGCATGAGGTGGAAACTTCTACAGCTGTGGTAGCAGGAGCAGGCATAGCTGAGTGATCAGGGGGAAGGGGAAGGGAGATGTGGGGGCTGGTGCCTGAAGTGTGGGGAAAGGTGGAAATGGACGCTGACAGGGTGTTTTATCCAGTGAAAGTAGGTGGGGGTCTGGGCTTTACTGTCTCACTCTTGCCCACCAGTCTGTCTAGCTCTGATGTCACAAGTTGAGCTGCCTGTTCCTCATGATGACCATGGCTGCTCTGCAACATGTGTGGCAAATTCCCCAAACAGCTCAACCCCCAAGTGCCCAGCCCCAGTGTCAAGAGATCTTGTGGGTCTCTGTGATCATTGTGATCATTGTGATCTGTGATCATTGAAACACCAATGTCATTATCTTATGGACACCATGAAATCTTAGCAGGGAATTTAAACATACTAAGAGCTGCAAATGGCAGTGTCTTCATCCCAGACAAGTTCTATCTAGGATGGATTTTTTTCCTTAAATCTCTCTCCTTGTAAAAAGTCTTAGTTGACTGTACCTCAAAGTTCTTACCCTGTCATATCTTTCACAACTTTTCTAGGCTAAAAATAACAACATGAAGGGCAAAAAAATTACAGAATATTCATATTATAATTGTATGTAATGGATGTAATGGCTATAGTCCTGCAGGCATCAGAAGACCCCAGTTTTTCTTAAGAGAATAGCAGTAGAAAGTAGTCTGAGTCTAAAAATTAGAAAATCTTTATTTTATACAGATACGGATATGAATTTTCTTTCTCTTATTATTCTTCACCTCAAAATCTGGTGGGGAGTGATTGGAGCACTGGAGAAGAAATAATGGCACAAAGGGAGATAATTAACTCCTTCCCACCTAATTAAAAAAGAGAGAGAGAGAGAGAAAGTCCATTTAAGTGTATGCGCTTTAGACTCATTTTGACCTGAGTAAAACCCACCCCGGCTACCACCTGCTCAACACCCAAGGTTAAGCTTGGCTTTTGAACATGAACATTCAGTCTGGGGGAGGGGAAGGATGAAGGGGGGCCTGTTGACTGGGAAGATCAATCTTTGTTCATCCTTGTTCTCTGACCTGGGAGTAAACAAATAGATTTGAGAGGGGGTGGGCAAGGGTTTCAATGTTGCTGGAGCTTTCTTACGCAAAACCCAAGCAAGGAGCTACAGGTCTTGTGTTCTGTCTGATGACAGGGCCCTTAACAGGAATGAACAGCTGATACACAGGGTGGAAATCAACCATGCATCACCAAAGATGATGGTGAGAAGGAGTAAAGGCTGTCCCAAGGGCGTGGAGAGCCAACGAGGGGTAATGCAAATAATTGCATCAGGTCTAGCAAAAGAGATTTCAAGCAATTCACTGAAAAGATCACTCCCTAGGGAGGCAGGCCAAACTCAACCTGCTCCTCCCTCCCAGCTGTGCCAGAACGTGACTACACATACACTTGCCAGGGATTCCAAGCACTGTCAGCCTGAGTCCCTTGGCTGAGCTACCAGAAGACTCCAGACAAGTGTCACTATTGGGCTGCGGGGGCACACGGGCTTTTGAAGGAGGGCTGGCAGAGGACTGCTGCCTCGTGAGCTTCTAGCTTTTCTGACCAGCCCAGGAAATGAACAAGGGAGGGCAGAGATGACTGTCCCGGAAAAGAATGCAGCCCCTTCCCTCCCAAATGCAATGTCCACAATGTCAGACTGACTCAGAAATTCTTTGGAAGGCAAGCATGGAGGAATCTAGCAGGTGGCACAGAGAGATAGCAGATCATCTACTCTTCCCCAGGACTCAGGTGTACAAGAGAAAAGAGAAAAGAGTCTGCTGCAACCATGAGGAAGCATTCAGACAGGTTGTAGAGAATGTCAAGACAGGAACTTCATCTTCTGGATCAAAATCTCTGTAGTGGGTCCCAGAAATCTGTATTTCTATGCCCCCCAGGTGATGTATAATTGTTCATTCACCAAATATTTCTTGAGTACTTTCTTTGTGCTAGGCAAACAGTAAGGACTGCCTTCCTGGGACTGACATTCTAGTAGGTGAGACAGTGAAGTGTGTGGCAAGATGCAAAGTGCTGAGTTCCACAGGGAAATAGATAGCAACAACAAGTGCAGATATCCACGCAGTCTAAAACAGGGTGGTAGGAAGGTCAAGGAAAGCCTCACTGACAAGGTGACAGTTAAGCAAAGACTTGAAAATTGTGAGAAAAGGAGCCATGCCAACATCTGGGGGAAATACATTCTGAGCAGAGGGAACAAGCAGAGCAAAGGCTAAAGGCAGGAGCGCGCATGAGTAACAGCTTGTTGGCAACACGGCAGAGTCTAGGAGCCCTGAAGAGGGTCCCAGGTGAGAACCCAGAGGTAGCACAGGTCCAGATTCACTGGCACACTGACATCTGAACACACTCTTCTAAAACTGGGATTCTTAGAGCAAGCTGATAAAATAGTGACCAATTCCCCTCCTGTTTAAGAATCTAGTTTCACTGATTTAGATAGAGGTCTCAGGACACTGGTGGAGTAAGCTGATCAACATTCTGCAATTATTGCTGTGGGCCAGGCTCTGGGCTAGATGCTGGTGATATAGACCCCAGTGAGGCAGCTCGGCCCTTGAGGACCTTCTGTCACGTGGCAGGGTCTACAGAGTAACCACACAGGGCAGTGTTTGCCAAGAGTTAAACGTGTAGTGCAGACACAGATGCTATAAGCACCCGGAGGAAGGACTTGTCTCTTGATGGGCCTGCTTATAGACCACTTCCTGAAATGGGCTGCGCCTGACAGTACTATTAGGTTCAGGTAGGGCCTGGAGAATAGCACAGGACAGGGCCAGCTGGGAAAGTGCTCCCTCTTACACGCCCTCCGGAAGCCCCAGATGGATGAGCCTGGCCAAAAAGTTTGTCCCACAAATGTGCCTCTGCAGCCCTATCTCTAATTCCTTGGCAGCTCCCCTGGTTCCTGGGCCTGGCGTCTGGATTCTTAGCTGGCACCTGCCACATCCTGCTCTTGGGTTCTCACTGACACCTCCTACCATTGACCTTGGAGGCTTCCGTGGCTCTACCCTTTGTAGGGTCACCTGTTTGTTGCTTCCCAGACTGGAACCTGCTGGAGACAGTTCTTCCCAATGTGATGTCAGAGACATTTCATTTGGCGATAATTAAGAAAAAAGGAGAGGTGGGAGGAAGAGACTGGTTACTATCAAGGATGCAGAGGAAGAAAGCTGTAGGAGTTTTTGAGGAAATGAGGAGTATATCATTCTCTCTAAAGTTAAAATGTAAATAAAGGAATGGTGTACTGTCGCCTCTTCTGAAGGACCCATTCTTTCAAGTCAGATAGACATGGTTTTGAATCCAAGTTCTCCAATGTTCAGGTGTCTGATCAGGAACTAAGAGGTACTTAATACATTTAGTTATTCTTCTCACTTGCAAAATAAGGAAAATAGTATTCACCTTTTAGAATAGTGGAGTATAGATAAAATAGATAATCAATATAAAAAACCATGGATTTGATAAGAGCATAGTAAGCATGTAATTAAAACCAGAGTCATTTTTATTTTGCTACTACTCTAGGCTGAATGTTTGTGTTATCCCAACCTTCATATGTTAAACCCTAACACTCGGTGTGACAGTGTTCCGAGGTTGAACCTTTGAGAGGTGATTTGGACATAAAGGGCGGAGTCCTCATGAAAGGAATTAGTGCCCTTATAAAAGAGGACCCACCCCATCTGGGTCCTCTGGCCACCCCCTTCTGTCATTTGAGGACTCAATGAAGACAGCTGTCTGTAAACCCAGAAGGGGTCCTCACCAAATGCCAAATCTGCCAGGTCCTTGACCTTGGACTTTCCAGCCTCCGGAACTGTGAGACATAAGTTTCTGTTGTTTATAAGCCACCAGTCTACGTTACTTTGTTAGAACAGCCTAGATGGACTACGACAGCTATCATGATTATTTTTGGTACTAACAAGTACAGAAGAATGCAGGGGGACAACTTTTGGAAGGTCTTGATCAAGAAGATTCAATTTTAGGATGGTAAAAAGCAAAGCTGGGACAGAGACCCTCCTCCTTGGTTCCTCCACTAGCTCTGACTCCTCCTTCTTTCCTCCTTGAGACATCAGTGTTGGACTGGTTAAGGTCTGCATTTCAATCACATACTCCCTTGCTGTTTCCTGCCTTCTCCTCTGTGTGGACATCTGTGTGCCTGGACAGTCTTAATGTGTCCATGTGAAGACCCAGACTAGGAGGGATGTAGCCCAGCTGGGGAGAACCTCTTGTTTCAGAGACTTGCCCTCTTCTCAGAAGAATGCCCAAATGAAGAAAGTAACTTTTCCTTGCCAGTTTCCACAAAGTGAAATGCCAGTCCCTAGCCTTAAGACTTTTTTTTCCCTTCTGTTCACTTACCCTGTTTATGGAAAATGAATCATGAGACTCATTTACACACAAATGGAGACGTAGTTCGGGGATAAACAACAAAACTTCCTTGGAATGCCCTGGGTGCTCATCACACTGCTGTTATAACCAGTGCTGTGGACTCTGGTTTGTAGAGATCCTACTGGGGTCGAAGGTGCCACTTAGGCCAGAGGGAAAAACAAGATCCTGGCCCATCCACTGGGCTAATTAATGCTGGAGACAGGATTCCTGTCTGCACATGGCTCCTTCCCTGGCATGACCCAGGAGCATTCACTCCAGACTCTCCAGCTACAGTCCTTTACCTTCATGGAAGGAGAGGGCAAGTACAAAGGCCCAGGGGAAGGACCGAAGACAATGCCTTGGGCTATTTCTACCTTCCAGTGGTGGCCCCACAGGGAGGCCCATTTCCTACCTAGTACGTTACCTGGAACCAGTCCAACTTCCTCCATTGAGTTTCTCACTCCTGCAAATCTCTTCTTTGAAGTCCAGCCCCTATAATGCTTGGTTCTCTGGAATTTCTACTGCTCTCTATTCCCTATTCTTTATTATGCAGAAGGTAAGTTTAGAAAGGGACTTATAGCAACATGAGAAAAGCAGAGACGTGTGGTTGAGATGAGATATAAATGTGGGGATATTATGAAGACTTGAGGACATTTCATGAGATTGGCCTCATACAAATTCCTGTGCCTCCCAATGACCCACCCGCTGAAACATCCCATCAGCCTCCTGCAGACTTTATCACTTGTTCCTCTATGTTCTTCTAGTGCTTTCAACTATTTCTATATTTGCTTTGGTGGTTATTTGCTTAGGTATGAATCTCCTACTCTGGATCGGTAACCCTGTAAGATAGGGAGCCTGCCTTATTCTTTGAATCCTCAGCCGCACCAGGGATACCGTGGGAGCTCAACAGATGTCAGCTGAATGAATGGATCACTGCTTTCACTAATCATTCTTTCCCTTCAACCTCCAGGATAATTTTTGAAGATACTTCCATTTTTGTTTTTCACAATGGAACAAGGAAGGTATGTGAATCCTGAGTCTTACTATAGAAGCAAATTCTCAGAACCCAGAATGGGGACCTTAAAAGTTTCTTCACCTCAGCATGGCTGACACTGATGTATGTGGATTCTCCAGACTGGCTTGAATGGGCCCTCTCTCCTATTAACACAACTCCTGCAGTCTAAGCTTCCCGATAAGATCATTAGATGGACCCAAATCAATAAGAAATACCCCCGGCTTCCCCCAATCCTGCTGCCTCCCAGAGTAAGCATATTCAGGGTTCACCAACGAGGCTGCCAACAGGGCAGACACTTGCCACTGAAGCAGCACTTGCCAACAGGGCAGCTACAGATTTGTTATTGTTACCTTCAAGCTGTGCCCTCAGCGTGGCTTGGCAACACCCCCAGGGACCTTCAGGAGAAGCCTGCTCTACCACTCCAGCCAAAGATTATTTTACTTGCCTGCTCTCCTCCAATCTCTTATTCAGCCTACAATCTCCTCTCCTTTTCCCCTTCATTCTTTGTGGATGCCCCTCTTCACACTTCATAAGGAAGTTAGAAACTCCCAAAGAGTTCATCCATCTCCTGACCTCTGTACTCTTCCTTTGCTCCTTTCCTTTAGTTACAGAGGACAGCACAGCCAGACCCCCAGACTGCTTCTGGATGTCATCCCTTTGCCTGTCTTCAGGAGTCATTACTTGGTTCCCACTTTCTCTTGCGCCTCCAGAAACCCCACCTCTTTCGCCTGGATAACATACCCTGTTTTTAAGAAGCTCTTTTATTACCCTGTTTTTAAGACAAAAACAAACAAACAAGACCCCCTTGAGACCAATACTCTAGTAGAGTGGAAGGTCTACCTTTATTTTTCTTGACAGTCAAAATTCTGGAAATGGTTCTCTAAAGCCTGTTCTGTCCACTTAACCATTTATTCCTCAACCTCTCCAAATAGTCCTCTGTCCTCAGAAAGCAGCAGATAAGAGTCATTGTGGCAGATAAGAGTCATTTATACACAAATGGAGAAGCAGCTTGCAGTTAGCCAGTGGAGAAATGATGGAAGCTAGTACAAGGATGGGTTACAGTGAAGGGGAGAGGGGAAATGGATTAAGTCTGAAGAGATTGTAGGGGTGTGGCCAAATGCAGGTATTGATAGACTGGACAAATAATGTAAGAAAAAGAGGAGTCCACAGTGACACCAAGGTTTCTGGGCAGCTCAACTGGAAGATGATGCTGCCACTTACTGAGACAAAGCAGACTACAGAGCGCCCATGTCTGTGTCCCTTCAGTACTATGAGCTCTGTGAGGGGGCTGTTGTTTCTCACGTACTTACCACTATTTCCGGAACACCCAACCCAGTGGGCTCTTACTTAATGAATAAGTCTTAACAGATAATACTATTAGTTTCATTAGGATATTTTCAGCTGGAAGTAATGGAAAACCTTGATTCCAACTAGCTTAAAAAATAAGCAGTTATCACTTCACAAAACAAAGAGAGCAAGTTGTGAGCCTGACTGATTCATTTCGGCATTTCTCTGCTCTGTGGACCTCAGCCTCAGACCCATCCTCAGGCTGGTATGCGGCAGCTTCCAGGGTCACATCTACCTCAACCATAGGAGAAAGAGACATTTCTTGCTCTTTCTTTCTTTCCCTCCACCTTCCTTTCTCTCTCTTTGCCCCCATCCCTCTATCTCAAGAGTGAGAACACTTTCCCCACAAGCCACCTAGCACACTACTCCTTTTGTTTCATGGGGCAGATTGGGGCATGACCTCCTGTCCAAGCCAGTCAGGGGAAAGGAAGCATGATGAAGTGACTCAGGCCCTCCTCCGAAACTCGGGTGGGCCCCACTTACCCCAGCACCTGGCTGTAACATGGTTAGGAAGATACCTGAACCAAGTCTGGATTTTGCTGTAAGGGAAGAGGAGGGAAATTGGTACCTGTATGAAACCAGTATTGTCATGCTGACAAGATGCCTTATAATAATAATAACAATGAAATGTAGGCTTATAAGGAAGTTATGTGAATTCTAAAAGTGTTTGTTAAAAAAAAAAAACAAAGGCAAGTGCTTTGATACTTGTGGATCTTCTAGCTAGAACAATTATTCAAAATGTTAAATGAGTCTTATAATTAATTATCACTCTACAACCACAAAAACCACATTTCCTATGAATTCAAGATAGCTTATGAAAAATAACTTCAAATTTCTTATTAAGGTTATTTACTAAATACTTCTTGAGCACTATATGCAAAGACTCGAGTTGGAAATAGAAAAGGAATAAAAACCTCTATTATATATACAACTTGTCCCAGTTCATCAAGAGAAAAAGAGGAAAGGCACCAACAGTTGCTGAAGACCTAACATGAGTGGTGAGGTCATTGCATTTAATTCTCCCAAGAGGCCTACAAAGTAGTCATTATTATCCTCATCAGACATTCCTAATGGTCACCAACATCTGGCTCACCTCTCTGTCTGAGTTCATGGAAGTCTGCACTTCCAAGGCCCACTGAGGTTGGCTCTGTGTCTAAAAGTCACATAGGTCACTTCCGCATTGGGCATTAACTATTGCTGTGAAAACTTCTGTTCTCTTCCACTGCCAAAGCACCTGGAGTTCCATGTGTCCAGGATGACATTGCTGCAAGATGGGAGAGTCAGCCTCTAACCCCCTGAGGCCCCAAGTAACTCTTAGCAGCAGAGCCTTCCATTCACCTGCAATGAATACACGGCATGAGTGAGACACTTTTGTCGAGTTCTACCATGGAGAGATTTGGGAGGTGTGATTGCATGACAGTGCAGGATAGTCAGTCTTCACATAGTTTAACCTAATATAGATAAATGAAGATACAGAGAGTTAGGTAACTTACTCAAAGTCACCCAAACTAGAAGAACAGGGCTATGAGGACACAGGCTTGGTTGGCTCCAAAGCCTATACTGTTCTACCACACCACGCCAGCTTTCAAATTATGTATACTGCTTTCACAAAATTGGCACTCAATAAATGTTTGTTATTACTAATGATAAGTTACAAGTTCTTATAACGTATGTTTAACATCTGAGCTTCAAATAGGAATATCTATATATATTCCTATTTGAAAATCTTATATATATATTCCTTCTTTGTTTCCCTCTCATTAAGCCCTTACACTAAGTTCCTAAGATAAGTCTTAGTAAATTTCTTTCTCTTTGCCTGTTTCTTCCTCCTGCTAAACACATAATTATTGATTTTGTAGGATGACCTAGCACTCTGTTAGCTGATGTCCAAGAATTAGACTCAATGACCTGTCTGTGGACTTATGACTAACATAACTAGAATTTAAACACACCTTGTCTTAAAATATAAGAGTTTCTATCTAGAAGAGGGCCAAGAGAGCTATGTAAGTATCATTAAATATAGTAGTCAAGAAAGTTAGAGAGGTAGTAGGGTGTTCTCATGATTGAATAAAAACTTATTGTGGGGACTCAGATATGGAGGGCACCATCCCTTCCAGCAGGGGTTACAAGTAACATTTTCACAAGGCTCACCTGAACTTTGTAGAATGGGCAGGATTCTAACTGAGGTCTGTGACTCAAAAGGGCCTTCCAGTGACCAAAAATCCTGCAAAATGCATTTGGAGGAAATGTTTGGAGTGCTGCTTGCCATACTGTGGGCTCTGCATTGCAGCAGTGGATGAGATTAAAAGAAGAGGGTAGGACTGTGGAAAGTCAGCACAGGAAGCAACCTCAGAGATCAACCCATTCAGGGAGGTCAAACAGTTCTGATCTCAAGGGTTAACTCTGGTCTGCTGGGCGTAACTGCATGGATGATTCTGAAGCTCACTGGTGCTCAGTAGGAAAAAGCCGAGGACTAATGAATGTGAGTTCTAAGGGCACTATAGGAATGGAATGGCGCATGAATGCCATTCATGTTGCATTTTTGGATCTCATCCGATCACTTGATTTCACAGTCATGGGAACGACGATCCAAGATGGAAAGCAACCCTTTCAAGGTCACAGGGCTTCACTGTGGCATGGGACTAGAACAAAGACCACCTGATTTCTTCTCTTGTGCTTTTTCCCCCTCCACACTAGGAATCAGATTCTGGAAGCCCTTAATGCATCTGAACTATTACGTAAGTGAGAGGGAGGCTCTGCAAGTTTTTCAGCAGGTAGACTACACTGAAATGACAGTGATGGCATATAGAGGTCCACATAGAGGTCATAGAGGGCACACAGAGGTCCACGTGGAAGGCAGAAGCAGGAAAAGGGTTAGGTGAATTCCAGGGCAGAATAAGGAGTGCAGTAAATGCACCTGAATCAGGGTAATGGGAGGGGAAGAGAATAGAGGAGCATAATTACGACAGAGGAGAGTTTTCATTGGTGTTAACAATGCTGACAATGCTGTTCATAAACAGGATCAAATCACTGTTCTAGAAAGTGATGCCGAAAAGGACATTTCCTCCAAGAAAGCCCAGACTAATCCCGTGTTTAAACAATCCTTGGATGTTGTATTCCAGGCTAAAGTGAGCTGTTTCTCTGAATGCCAAACACCCATATGAAAATTAAAAAAAATGAGTCCAACATCTGAATGTTTGGGCTATATGACGCCAAGCGTCCCACACAGCTGATTCAGAGGCAAAAGGAGGGCATGTGGGGCTGACTGCTGGCACAGGCATTTTATAGATTCCACTAGGACTCTGAGAAGTTGCGGTATGTAGAACACATCACCCAGACAGCACTCATTTGTATTCTCTTGGCAGATCTACTCCACTTGACAAGGAGATGAGACATAGGGAATACCCACCTGACTCATGCCAATAAGCTCCTGCTTAGCATAGTGAGTGGTCTGTATAATACTGGTCTATATACTACAAAGCAACAGTCTCGAGAACAGCAGATTACGATGGCACAAAATGCTCACTCGCTGGGTAATTTTGAGATATTTTCTAAAAAATATCTGTAATTGTTAAGCCACATGACGGAACAGAAAGAAACAGATTCCATATGACTTTGAGGAAAATCTGTATCTTTAAAATGCCTAACAGACTGACAGAAACAGAGTAGTACTTGAGCAATATAAATTTCCAATCCATTCCATTGACAGAGAACTTAAAGTTCATAAGACAATTCAAGAGAACCCCATTTCATTTGATGAAAATCAAGTTAGGAGGGCTCTGAAACAGGAACAGACTTTGCCCAGTGCCACCCAACTAGTAAATGGAGAGGACCAGCTTTGAGTCTATTCCTTTTGGCGTGAAGTCCAGTGTACTTTTCACTACACCATAATAATGAACCATATTATGTATATTACCATTTCTTCTTAGCAGGCTATAATTTTGGAAGTCCATACTGGGTTTTATTTTCCACTGTGGCTTGTGCAATAGTTACCACCACTGAGTATTTTTAACTGACAGAACAGATTTCTATTGAGAAACAAATTTATGCATTACCCTGAGAAATGGGCTGAATTCTAACATGAGGCCCCAAGAATAACTTGGGGATCACAGACTATTTTTCAACTGGCAATCTGGGGGACACTAGCCCATATTAAAAGGAACTTTGGGGCGCCTGGGTGGCTCAGTGGGTTAAGCCGCTGCCTTCGGCTCAGGTCATGATCTCAGGGTCCTGGGATCGAGGCCCACATCGGGCTCTCTGCTCAGCAGGGAGCCTGCTTCCCTCTCTCTCTCTGCCTGCCTCTCTGTCTACTTGTGATCTCTCTCTGTCAAATAAATAAATAAATAAATAAATAAAAGGAACTTTGGTACTACTTTCAAATAAAGAGGATTTCAGAACTTCTAGATTGTTGATATTATGAAAGCTGCGTCTCCCAACTGTTCATTTCTTTTTTTCATTTTAATTAACTCATTTATTCATTCATTTGTCTATCCATTAAGGATTTATTGTGTGCCAGGCACAGTGCTAAGGGCTGGAGAATACGAGTTCTCCACAGTCCCCACCTCAGGAAGCTCACATTTGGGTAGAAACAGACACAGTAACAATGTGTTATATGATAAGGCATGAGAACAGATACAGTGCAGATGGACAGTGTGCTTTGGGATACTGAGGAGCAGCATCTGACTGAGACTAAGAAGCAGGGAAGTGGGCACGGAAGGATTCCCAGAGGATCTGCTGTCTGGGTTGGCATGCAAAACGCTTCCCGAACTCTCCAGGATTAGAAGTGCATGAGATTTGCTGGAGGTCTTCCCCAGCAGAAGGGTGGGAAAGCATGGTGAACGGAGTGTGTGGCCATAGCGAAGGAGGTTAAAAAGATGTGGGTGGGAGGCAGAGTCTGAGGTCTCAGAGTCCAAATGTTTACCGTTTAATACACACGGAGTGTACTTTTTTTTTTTTTTAAGATTTTATTTATTTATTTTGGCAGAGAGGCAAGCAGAGAGAGAGGAGGGGAAGCAGGCTCCCCCCCCACCCTTTTTATTTTTTATTTTTTTTTTAAGATTTCACACGGGGTGTACTTTTTATACCAAAGTCATCCCAGCTACTGCTGGTGAAGGTTCATCCAAATTTTGTGTGATTATGTCATTATATGTATAAACACCGACACATACATCCCACAAAAGACATCCCGTTATGCTGATATGCTGAGGGAAGATAATAAACAAAGCTGACTTAAGTTTCTAGATGATCTCTTCCTCAGAGATGGAACTGGAGCTTTCAATCAGGTAGCTTGTTTGTTTATTTGGCTTGCCATCTAAATCCAGTGGATTAATGTTCTCAGACACTAGAAGTGAAGAGGAGGGCAGACACTGTTGGGCAAAGCTGCCTGGACTCATGGAGAAAGTCCCATTGTCCAGGCTTTGATGGCACTCAGATCCCATCTTACCCCTGTACAGATGAAACAATACAGACCACCTCTAAACTTTCAGGAGCAGACTACCTCTCAGTTCCTTGGTCAATGGAGTACATCTTTCCAAGGAAACATGAGTATGGAGGATGAGGTCTAGCAAAAGTAGACACTGGTCATGGGAGAAGACCACAAATGTGTGTGTTGAAAAATATGAATCATAGGGCCATAAACTCAGAGCTGGTAGTTTTAGGAAGCAAGTTAAATAGCCCAGGACCCAGCCAGGGCTTTCTGCATCACTACATGAATATTGTTTACTTCATGTATTGCTCAAGGCTGGACAGAGTCAAGTCTGAACGGAGGCCAGAGTCGAAGAGAAAATCTGTATGTGTAGTGGAGGTAATATGAGTCATTTCTGCTTGGCTCTGCTCTCAGAAAATCTCTGAAAAATTTTATAGGCAAAATTGGCATTTCAGATATAAAGTGGTTACCAGTTCTTGTTTTCAAGGTTCAAATGTGTCTTATTTCAATTTTATTTTTTTTCAAGATCAGAAAGCTAAGCTTTATTGTTGCTGCTTTTAATATGTATGATATTACAGTAGTGCCCAATAGCAACTCTGTAGTTGAGGATCAAATGTGTTTTTAAAAGAAAAATAATGGATGGGATAAAACTATTTATGTCTGTTCTAATGAGCTCAACCAGAAAATCTGGAACATCAAAGGTCTTTGCAGACTTTGCTAAACCATTACTCCATTTTCACCAAAAATTGCTACAGACAACATAATGGGTGTTTGTCCACTGACATACCCACTCATTTGATTAATTCAATAAATCAGTGTGTTTATAGCATGTAGTTATGGGCTGAATTAAGTCACCCCACCTCACTGCACCAAATTGACGTAACAAAGTCCTAACTTTCTAACCCCCAGGACTTCAGACTGTAATTGTATTTGGAGATAGGGTCTTTTAAGAGATAATTAAAATGAAATCACTAGGGTGATCCCTAGTCCAATAGAACTAGTATACTTGTAAGAAGAGGAAATTTGGACCTAGACATGTATAGAGGGAAGACAATGTAAAGATAAAGGGAGAAGAGGACCATCTAGAAGCCAAGGAGAGAGAGACCTGGAACAGATGCTTCCCTCAAAACCCTCAGAAGGAAGCAAGCCTGCCTACATCTTGGACTTCCAGCCTCCAGAACTGTGAGACAATAAATTTCTGTTCTTAATGCCAACCGGTCAATGGTACTTGATTATAGTAGCCCTAGGAAACTTAATACAACATGTATATTTATTCTATCTAGATATTATTAAGTTTGTAATATGAACATTTAATTTTTTGCCATCTGATCCTTTTTAGTTTGGATGCAGCATTCTTTTAGGAGAATGACCTCTCCTCATTTTATGCATTCTTGATGGGATTGTAAATAAGACATCTGGGGGTGGCATGGACATGTGACCCACATTATGCCAATGAGCCACTCTCCTGGGACTTTGACTCTTAAGAGGAACTAGGATGAAAACAACGGTAGGGGCTCAGTCGTGGTGCTGCCAACAGCCTACTAAATAGTGTCTGCTCTACCAATCAGTGTTGTTACCAAAGTCCTGGTTTTCTTTTTTTGTAAGCATGCTCCTATAACATTCTCATGGATTCTAGGAGTTGCTCCATTCTTTTACCTTAGACTAGAAAGACCTATTTCTTATAGCTTGCAAATAATTATTTTAGTTCATTTTTTTCTATTGAAATCTAAAAGCTAATAAAGTCTTTATTTAAAACCCTTTCCTTGCTTGGTTCTCTTTTATTGTCCTATGTAGGTTTCATGCATTCTTTCATCATTCAATAAATGTTTTACTGAGCACATATTATGTGTCAGATATTGCCTTAGGTGTTTTCATCAAACTGGGGGCTGGAAGATGTTCTCTGTGACGTGGGATATTATTGGACATTTGGAAATTAGATATTTACATATTTTGAAAGTGCACTTATATAGAGCCTATATACCTTTATATCAACAGCTTAAATTAAGTAGGTAGAAAACCCCATGTTTAGAGAATTTAGTATCAGAAAAGTAAAGATTGTCCACCTTAAAGGCACTTACTAGGGCCTCCTCAGATACATTTAACATTTAACAAATAGGAACAAGTTCTATACCGAACACTGAACTTTAAGAAAATGAGAAAAGTCGATCTGAATCCTCCGACGACACTACAGAAGAATTTTTTGTGTTTACACCATGTTACATACTTTAATGCCTGATCTCATTTAACACTCATAGCAAACCTGTGAGGTGGCCACTGTATCATCCCATTTTACAGAGACAGACATGGAGAATGACTGCCCGAAGCCCTCCTGTGTCCTTCATAATTTTTCAAGTTGCACACAAATCTCTAGTTCTAGGGGCCAGAGGAATTCCCTTATCCTCTCAAAATAGTTAACAAAACAGAACAACTTACTGACCCAAGTTGCTGGAGTTAAAACCTGTACATCCTTGCCACTGTCTCCTGCCCTCTCCTGGATTTAGAACTTAGCTTTATTTAATAATTCTATCCTCACATCTAGGCCACTGCAACTGTTTCAGGTCTAAACCCTGAGGGTATGAGCTTTGCCCCAAATTCATTTCTAAGTGGGGGGATGGGAGGGTGAGCTTTGGTAGCAGACTACCAAGACTAGAATTTCAAAATAAATCAATATATATTTTCTATGGAATTCACTGCAATAGGATGTATTTATCATTACTTGGTTCCTAGACTCATTTAATGGAGGCCAACCGGCAGCTCCCTTCTCTTATAAAAGTTTCCAGAAGACAAAACATGAAAGCTCAAGTCCATTTTTTTCCTGGGACTCTTTATCTCGTATGAGCATCAGTAATCAAAGTGGCATTTACTAGCTTGGCAAATGAATAAACCTTTACTTTCCCACAAGCTCAGTTTGTAGGCATCAGGCTCTCTTAAAGTTTCCATAGCAAATAGTCAGCTGAGTGTGTGAAAGAAAGAACGAACGAAAGAAAGAAAAGAAGAGAGACAAGGAAAAAAAGAGAGAAGTGGAAAAAGAGAAAGAAAGAAAGAGAGAGAGAGAAAAAAAAAGAAAAAAGAAAAGAGAAGGAAGAAATCTGCAAGGAAAAGAAAATCTGTATAACAAGGACCACACTGATCCTACATCAGTTTTCTAGTGACTTGCAGAGTTTATAATTTTTATCATTTACCTTTCTCTCCACTACACCAATTCCTAGGGGAGGGTTCATTTTTTATTCATTCTGAAAGTTTACCATCAATCATCCTCTTAAAGAGCTTGCCAGAAACTTGGACAGAGCCTCATAATAAAATTGCAGAGACAGAGGACTAATTGATTTCTATAAATAATGTTTAGCTGTAAAGATATGAAAGGTGGTTAGAACCACATGTATTAATCTCCCTTTTGCTCCATCTGTGTCTGCAAAAGCAGACTGTACCTTGACAAAGTACCCTGACTATTTTGCCCGGCAAACACACAGCAGGAGATTAACACCAGATGGCCCACCCCTCCCATTTCCTTGTCCTGCCCTCCGCCCCGCCCCCACCTCTGCCGGCCAAATCCTCTAATTACTCCTCCCCCCTGTCCCCACTTTAGATCCCATAATTTTAAAATTCTCTTTCCATGACCATCCCTGCACTGACAACGTGCAGAGTTGACAGTCCTCCATTTCTCTCTGCCCTACCACCTTTCTGTAAAATAAACAAAAATACAACCCAAACCTCAAACACAAAAGCTTTTCATCAGACTGCAAGACTGACAATGTTCAAGGAAAACAGTAACTACTGGTGCTAAAGAATTATTAATGTGTGTGTCTTGGAAAGGGGGATTAGAGAGAACTCTCGCCAGAGGACACTCTCTCGCACTACTAGCTTTAATCACATGGCACCAAAATGCCCAACAGTTACTACTTGTCAACATCAAATAAAATGGGAACAAAATTATATCTGGGAAAATAAATGCTGGCTGGACAAAGATAACGCTATAAATCTCGTGTTGCTGGAGAAATGCTGAAAACTCAGAGAAGCACCATCTGCTCAGGCCAACTGTGATACGCTGAAATAAAAAGCGAACCAAAGGCAGGGCAGGGCTGTGTGATAGATGTCCGATTCCAAATTATAAACATTAGGTGGTGACATTGCAAAGGCTGATTCATTAGGGCACCATCTTAACTGGTTCAGTCCATCAGCTGGGTCCAATCCCAACTAAACAACAAAAAATATCGTACTTAGCATTGAATATCACTTTTCTGGCTACAGATTAAATGCTAAAATGAGTGAGTACTTTCACTCGGGAGATAGGAAATTGTCACACTAGACAGAATTCAATGAAATTGGGTCATTTCTTCTCCTTTTTTTTTTTTTTTTCCTGGCCTGGACTGCTCCTAGATGATGGTAGATAGATATTTTCCATAAATAAGAGTGCTAGGGAGCCTTTTCAGTGGGGCAACATAAATGACTAAATTGATTCAAAAAAGTAATTTCACATCAGTCTAATTCTGATAGCATTAAACATTCTTGATGATTATCGTACTTGAAATATGGTCATAATTTTAAAAGCTTTCACAGATACTTTCCTTTTCTGTAGCTTTTTATATGAGGCAGATCAAACTTTCTCAAAGCTTTTATTTTAGGGGGAAAATGCATGCTGTGTTTCGTAATTTTAAGTCTCAGTAAAGTTAACCACACTTGTAAAAAATCATTTATTTTTAGCGTGGGCTCCTTCTGTACCATTCCCTTCCTCTCCACATACTGTTTAGTTGTCTGTCTTCACCCCCAAGAATTGGCCTGCTCAAGTCATTTCAGCAGTTCCTTATTTTGATGGCAAGCACCAAGAAGGCAGGGGCTGTTCTAGTCCTGCCTGCTTTGCCGAGCCCCCAGTGGCTTGGTGAAGCTTCCTAGCTCTGCCACCAGCCTGTAGTGTTCTGGATTTGCTGGCCTTTTTGTTATACAGTCATCCCTCACTTTTTGAAAGTTGGGTCATGTCACTTTGCTTTTAACAAAGATCTACATTAGTACCTGTTTTGCTAACTGTAGGAAATCCAAGGAGGATTTTTAGTTTTACCAAACGCTGAGAAGCAAAAACAGCATTCAGCACTTGTTTTGCAGCAAGCCATCAAGGAGGCCGCGCTTATGCCAGGGCAGCCAGCCTAGTCTCTTCCCAAAGAACTACACTCAGCATCTCAGCATCAAGTACCATGGCTCTGAACTATCTGTGAGCATCTGTGCGTAATCTCCATTTATCGTGTATCTGTTTGCAAGATTTGTCCTAAGGTATCAGAAAAGCTTAAGAAAAATTATTTTGGGCATCTGTGAATGTGCAAAAGTTTTCCCTAGGAACGAACGGTAACTGGTTCTTCGCTTTGTGCCACTTAGGCTCATGAAAGTTTCTATAGGAATGCTCTGCTTTTGGATAGCTTGGGAAGCCTGCAGTTTCATTAATCACTTCCGCAATGGCCCTAATCTCATCTAAGCACGGGGGTGGTGGGAGGGGGGGGAATATGGGAAAGGAATAGTTGATTGAACCTAAGAAAGTTTTCTTTTCCAAAAGGTCTTGGGTAAGGAGGGCCATCTTGCCACCTGATCTCATAATTACTGACCTGCTTCTAGGCTTTAGGCAAGATAGCCCTTGAGGTGTATGTGAGGGGAGTTGCTTGGTCGGTGAGTTAGTGACGGTGTCGGGGCACTGGATGGCTGTTTCAGGCCCTGAGTCCATGATGTTCAAATGACTGAAGAATTTTGAGCAAGCAAAAAATGAGCACATCTGTTCATTGGATCAGAGGAAGGAGCCTACTGAGTTCTGAAACACCATGCCCAATGGGTCTGGTGAATTATTTAGTATTCCAAAAAGCTGGGGGTATTCTCCATGTAAGCTAGTTTGAAAGTTAAAAGTGCCAAAAAATACATGGTACTATATTTATATTACCTGGAGTTGAAGAACTGTGTAACTCAGTTTCTGCTGCTTATGGCAATACGTGAAGTCTGAAATCAGGAGTTAAGAGGAATCCCTAAGGGTGAAGGTCAAACTCGGATTCCACAGAAGTAAAGCCATCAGTGCTATACCTATAAATGCACCCTCAAACACAAGATTAAAACCTTGAAGTAGGTAAAGTATTATGACTGAATGCAGAGTCCTAGCAGAAAGGTCTACTTAAGTACATTAGTGGGAATGTGGAGGCCAAAGAGAATGAAGGCAATCTATAGCCTTCCTGATACTAGGCGAGGAAAGAATCCCTGACAAGACACCAAGGGCCCTATACAGTTAAATTCTTGAGAGGAAAGGAAGACCCTCCACGTAGACCCTTAAGATTTTGAGTGCTGGTGATGGTCATCTGGGGGTATAAGGTGATAGGCCCTGGGAGCTGCCTGCTCCCTGAGAGGTCCCTCAGACAGGCCCAGTCCACTGTACATTTAAGCTGAGGTGGTCAAATAAATCTGCCACATCTGCCTGTTTCCTAAGCCTTCAATCTTTCTCCTTACCTTGGGTTTAGGTGGCTGTCTTTTGGTCTGAAATAGCTAAGGACAAGGAATTAGTGTGCCTTTTCTCCCCATCCAGGCCCCTTTGGCCAGAGTCCTCATCCTCTCCCTTTGCTGCCCTATCTGAGTGACCGGTGCTCCTTTGCTGGCTCCAAGGGGTTCAAGGTCACTTGCTGTGTTATTCCACCAGGACCATGCCTTCCCCAAGAAAATCTCTCAGTCATGCTATTTTGGAGAACTGAAGAAAGTGTCCCCCTCCTAGTTAATGATACATAAGCTAACTACAGTAACACCATTTCAATTAAGGGAGCAGTAGAGTACAAAACAGGAATTGACAAACTTTGTAAAGAGCCAGTAAATATTTTAGCCTTTGTAGGCCATGTGGGCTTTGTTGCAACTACGCATCTCTACTAATGCTAAAGCAGCTAGAGTCAGTAAATAAAGGAATGAATATGGCTGTGTTCCAGTTAAATGTTCTTTATGAAAATGAGACAAGTTGGATCTGTCTTCTGGGATCTCAGTTTCCTGATCCCTGGCATAGAAGAAAGAATAGCACGTGGGAATAAACACCTTGCCACCAGTCACAGCCCCGACCTTAACCAGTTGCATGACTTTAGGCAGGTCATTTTCTTCCTTTCTCACCTCTCACTCCTCCCAAAAGGATGGAGTAGAAAGGGTAACTTTAAAGACTGGCCATGTGCCTGACATCTTTAGTTGTTTTGCTCATCCAGGAGTTGCTGATGGCCAACAAAGCAAAGCCCATGGTAATGGCTATCCTTTTGAGCATCTGCTGTGAGATAACAGAGACTCTTCTTTCATCTTCTCAGTTCATCAAAGTAGGTTTTCTGATCCCTCTTTAACAGATGAGGAAAGAAATCAGGGATGTTAAATAACATTCTGCCCCAATGGCAGAACGTCTAAGTTACAAGGTCAGCATTCAAATCCAGGTCCATCGAACCATACCTAAATTTCCCATTCATCATGTGGCCTCCCCTGTAGGCTGCTGAGTTTTCAATCACCTCACTTTAACCATTTTTCAGATACTGTTTCTGATATACTATTCTCACCACAGTTGCTGGAATGATCAGATATTCTCCCTTCCATGTGAAAACCTGCCCTGTGACTTCCCATCACACTTCTAATAGAATAAAGCCATTCCAATTAAATGAGCAGAATGGTATAGATCCCAAATCCTTCCCAAGGCTTACGAGGTCCGTATGGTCTCTGCTATCTTTCTCCACCACCTGTGACCTCTCTTCTCTGCTTCACTTACTCTGTTCCAGTCCCAGACATTTTTCTTTGCCTTACACATGTTGAGCAGACTCCCATATTAAGATTTTCACTGTTGTGGTTGTCTGATCTGGAATGCTGTATGTTTCCCAGTTGAGAATGGCTCATGCCTTCACTTAATTGATACCTCAACTTAATGTCACTTCCTCAAAGAGAACTTACCTGACAATTCTATCCATAAACACACCACCCATCACTCTTATCTCCTGATGTCATTTTTGTTTTCTTTGTAGCTCCCATCACACTAGGCAATAATCATGCTTAACATTTTGTTTTTTTTTTTTTAATTCTCTCTTGCTTTATGAAGGTAAGGAGTTTATCTTGTTCCTTGATAAATGGTGCCTAATCTGTAGGTTTCAATGACTATCTGTTAATTGTTGAATAAATGACAGACTATATGGGAATGAGGCAACAGAGTATAACTGGCTCAGGACTAGTCGATCACTAACTGAAGGTAGTAATTCAAGCCTATCAGCACCTGTGAAACTTTGTTCCCTGGTCCTCATGTAGAAGGATGGTCTGCTTGCCTTTACCAGAAAAAAAATCAGGGTGTTACTTCGTCTCATCCTTAGAAAGTATCTAATTCAGGAGAGAAGCCACAGAACAGAGAAAGATTAGTCTCATGACCAAACGTCAGAGGTCACTTAGGGTCCAGAGTTTTCCAGCTGCCAACCTCTGCCCCTCTATTGCTCCACCTCCTCCACTGACTGTACCATTTGCCTGCAGGAGTCGTTCCTGACCAGAACTGCCTCCTCTGCAAAATCCTCTTCTCCCCAGGCTTGAGGGCAGCATGAAAACTTCAGGTAAGTACTTTTGTTGGAGAAACAGTATTCTTATCCAAACACTGTCAGTTGATGGTGAAATCAAGAGTTAAAGAACAGAAATAGCTTGGCCAAAGTCCTGCTGCTTATTAATGTCACATATGAGTCTACAGCCTGCATTCCCTGATCACAAGACTGGCCCTAGCTCCACACTCCACACAGAATGGTGGAAGTAAACAACCAACAACATCCCAGGTTGCTCATTCAAGAATCCATTCAATTCTACAAACACTGATTGAGCACCCAAAATGAGGCTGGCCCTATAATTATTAATGAAAATAGTAGAGTCCCTGTCCCCAAAGAGTTTACTGGAAGTTTGAAGACAGAATGAAGGAAACAGGATTTGGGGGAGGGGTATTGAAATGTTGATTAATAGGTGAAAGCAGTAATCAATTTAATCTCAAAAAGGTCCTTAAAGCACCTCTCAGAGCTTCCTCAAACAGTTACATTTAGGCTTCACTCTGGGTATGATTTTTAAGAGAAAGCAAGAGAGGGGGGGACAGAGAGGGAGAGGGGGAGAAACAGAGAGAAAGGAAGGAAGGAAGGTAGGGCTAGATGGAGGGAGGAAGGAATGGATGGAGGAAAGCAGGGAGAGGAAAGGAAAAGAAAGTTGAATGGTGCTCTGCCTGCTTCCTTCAATCCCTCACTTGCGTGTATCTCTGCTTCTCTCAAAGACCTTAAACTGGGGGTGGCGGGGTTGGGGGGGAAGAGGTGTCACTCTCCAAAAGTCCTTTCAGCATGGTTCTAACCTACTCTGAAATCCTGGGGTGACACAGAAGAGCTGAATTATTTCTCCCATTCAGTGTCTCCCACCCAGTCCTCAGCCCAGACTTCAATGATAAACTTCTGCATGATCACAGCAACTTTTCATATGAGAATGAAGAAATCCTGATTACCACTAACCCAGTCAATAACAGACCTTCCCTCCATCAATCAATGGCACAGAAGAGGTCTTCTGGAACAACCCGGATCAGAGACAGGGATTTAAGTACCCACACAAGCTGCAAGATTGGTAGAGGGACTTATGTCAGTCAGTCCCAAGTGCGCCAAGCCCTGGCTCAGCCATTCAGAGATGACCTCCAATGAGAAAAGTTTACCACTGACTTTAGAATAAATCTTTCTTCTTCATCGCCTTGACAGCAAAGTCCAAAAAGATAAAAGGGTTGGGAGACTGAATAAGAGTGAGCCACAAGAGCCCTGGCAGAAATAATGAGCAAGAGTTGACATTAACACGGAAGCCCGCCATTCCCGATTGCCTTGTATTTATATAAGTAAAAAAGCCAAAGATCAAAGAAAAACCAGAAAACAAGGTACATACTTGCCTCTAGAAGCTTCTCTCCTTCCATCCTTCCCCACTCTCCCACCTCCCCCCCCCCAAAAAGATACACTTTATTACAGCCCCAAACTACTTGGGATCAAGACTGGCCAGCGTACAGAAACGAAACCAGCTTTCCCTCCGTCTGACCCAGGATGCTCACCGCTTGCCGAGTTCACTCACCCACTCTCCCAACATTTTCCTGCCTGTTGCATGCAAAGCAATTGTCTCCAAACGCCAATTACTGATATTCAAAACTGCTGTTTTCCTACCCTGGTTAGAGACGCCTCCATGAGAGACCCGGGGTGAGCTCTTGAGTTGAAAGAGAACCTGGGGGGTGGAGGGAAACCCCTTCTCGAACCTCCACACCGTTCCCGTTGCCAAGGGAACCCTCTTTGTCTGGGGAGGCTAAGAATGGCCGCCTCTCCCACGGCCTGGCTCCAGGAGTGGCCAAATCGCTGCACAGGGTCAAGAGCAGAGGGAGGGGAAGCCTCGCACATGCTTCTCACAAAGAAATCACTTTCAAAGAATGAAAGAAGTGGTGAAAACATAGTTTTAGGAGGCACCCAGTGGGGAGGGAATAAGTTTATCTATAGTGCTGCAATCACATTTGTGTTGGCTTTTGTGCCCCTAAAAGGAGAAAGATTCAAATCTTTATTGCAGAGGAGACATGGTGGGCAGGACAGAGAGAGGGAGTGAGGGATGGGAAGGTTGCAAAGGGTATGTCCCAGGCTCCTTCAGCAGATGCTGGACATTGATCAGATATACAATTCATTAAAATATTTAGCTGAAGCTTTGTGCTGGATTATTTTGGCTCCTGGGCTGGTCGGAGGAACTGTCTGCCTGTTTCCTAGAAGCCTGGTGGGGTCCAGCCCGGAGATGGTAGTGTCATTTTGATGGTGAAAACACATTCTCACTTGCCCTGCATTTTAGGGACCAGGTTTGGCTTTCCTTATCAGAATAAATTCTCTTGGGAAGTTGCCAAAGGAAGAACATGGCATCCTTATTCTGAAATCCATTTGTCAAAGGTAGCCCAGACTGTATGGTAGTTTGGAAAGTTTGGATGGACCTCAATTAGAAGTCCCAGTGCCTGGTACAGGGCAGGTGCTTACTACCTGAATGGTTGCTGAAGGATGACTTTCCAGCATCTTGTCTTTCTAACAAAGTAGGAAGATGAATACTTAGCACATGGAGCAGCCAAGTCTCAAGGATGTGGCTAACCTGAGGACCCACAAGTGAACGGTAGTAGAGGAGAGACTCAAGCCCAGGGCCCGTGATGTCTAAATGCCTTTTTAAAATAGAGAGCTTAAAGGAATTCTCTATCTAAATGGTGCTGAACAATTTTACAAAAAAGGCAAATAAAGGAAAAGAGAAAGAGGAAAAGAAAAAGAAAAAAGAAAAGAAAAAAGAAAAAGAGAAACTGGTCACCTCTGCATCTAGTCTGGGCTAGTCTGGTGGGAGTTATTCACACTGAATTACAGGGAAGTACCTAGAAAAATGTACACACACGTGTGTGTACACACACATGTGTACATACATATGCATGTACATATTTCCCTGCAAGATGGTGAGAGTCCTATATTACTCATTTCCTAAGTCTCAGCTCTGCCAACAGTTGTTCTGGGAACTTTCCACCACTAGCCCCAAGTTCAGCCCCATAGCACTTTTTAAAGATTCGCTTCATAATACTTACACCCTAATGTAGTCATTGGTACCTGCCTATATGATCACAGGAACTTCCCCTACCAAAATATCATCTCTCTGAGGGAAAGCAGCATGCTCTATTCCTTCTTCTTCCGTTTTTTTTTTTTTGTCTCATAAATACCTAGTAATATGCCTATTGCATAGCAGGTGCATGATATATACTCAAGAACTGAAGAGCAAGGAGTCCATTTGTGAATGTTTTATTGAGTGTCAACTACATTAGGCCCCAGGGAGGACTCAAGAGATGTTGACGGTATAGTATCTCCCTGTGAAATTTAAGATTTATGTAAAATGAAGGACTTAAATATTACTTAAGCCAATTGCAGTAAGTGTAGCTGAGAGTAATAGAAGTAATGCATTTATTTAATGGATAAAAACCAGCTCCCTCGGTGGTTTTGTCTGTCAGACTGTGGCTATAAAATCTCAGGAGCTATTGAGCTGCAAACAGGCCCAGTCAGGCTTGCAGGGTCTGTGCTTATTTCTTCTTGTCAATACCCTTGCCTTTTTCAGGCTGCCTACTCCAAAGAAATCCTGGGTAAGGCGCATGACCTTGTGGTAGAACGGCTGGAGACAGCTCCATCTATGATGCTACTTATCTTTCACAAAAGACTAATCTAAATCTATCCAAACCTACTACCAAAATACACAAGTTCCACCTGGTGCATAACCACAAGAAAGCAGCATTCTGGATCTTCTTATTGGTTGGGATATCTGGGCCCATGTTTCCCTTTCATCCTCTCTAGGGGATGCTGGCACAGGATGTACTCTGCATGGCTCACAGCACTAACTTGTCAACCAGGGGAAGATTCCAGCCAACGGGATCAGGGTCCTGGCCTCACTGCACCTTTGTGATGGAAACAGCAGGAGGAAAGTGCTAGGTGCCAGAGTCTCTGCCAATGCTTTCAGGTCATCTGATGGTCACACATGAAGACTGAGGCCCAGAGCTACATACCAAGGGAGCAGAGTTTGGACTGGACTCCATGCCTGGAATGCCCTCTCATGAGTGGCCTCTGACCTCAGGTCCCCTCCCCTCCAGTGGCGTGTCTCCCACTCTGACCCTCCCATCAGGTCATGAGACTCTTCAGAGTAAGATGCTGCCATTTCTGTCCACTGCCCTCAGACCAAGTCCAGTATCTCAGGCTTTCTGTCATCTGCCCTTCCCAGCTCTGCCTCAGAGATTCTACTCCCTCACCCAGTGTCTCACATTTTCTCTGAAATACCAGGTCATCTCATTTCACCACATTCTTCCTCTTCCATTTTACTCTGCTGGAGATATAATACAAGCGAAGGCGATGTCACAGATAGCACCCCAAACCAACTTGCTAGACATCTTTGCCTGTCCAGGGAGCTGTGAGTAAGGTCCCACAGAAGGAGGGTTCTGGTGGAAAGATGTACTAGGAATTATGCTATCCTTCACTGGGAGGAAGGAGCAGTATCTCATACTCAGCATTCATCATGAGGTGCTGTGCATTTTGAGGAGAGAGTGGACGAAGAAGACAGAGGAGAAAGGGAAGGAAGGGGGAAGGAATTAGAATTCAGCCACACTTACCACCCAAGTGCATTCATGCTTTCTGGTCACCCACTAACTTCTGTTTGAACTAATAGCATTATCATACATTATAGTCTCAAAGTTAAATATCCACAGAGGCCAAATAAGTGAGGTAAATGAGGGCAGTGGGCCTTGGTAATAGGGAGTGGTGGAGACTGTGGTAAAACAGATCAAATGCTGTATGTAAAAGGAACAATAGTAACTCCAGCCACTTGCTGACATGTAGGATTGCAGTCCAGATCGCCAGAGTTGTTCACTTTTTTAGAGAAAAGCTGAAAATGTGTGAAATTTCCCAAATTAAGAAATGTTGATTCAAAATGTTAACAAACACTGTGCAGGACAAATAAAATATATGTAGTTTATGCACTGCCACTTTGTGACTTTTACTCTACATGGAACTTTCCAGAGTGTGAGCATAGGCATCAGCAGGCAGGGGCATATCATTGTTGTCAATAATCCAGGTCACAACATGTATGTGAGAACACCTAGGAGGTAACAAGGTAGAAACATAAATGATCTAAATATGCTACTTCATGAAGTAGAGGGTGCTACCATGATCAGATATAAAAGAAGGGGAAAAAATCCTGGAAAACCTACCTCTTTCTCAGGAGTTGTGGCTTTGTTTGAAGTGGTGATGGGACTGGTCAGTGCTACCCACCCCCAACTCTGGGAGCTAGACAGCTCCAGAGGCAGTCCTCCCCAATCCTCCGATGGTGCAGGAAGGCTGGGCTTGCGGACTGGTAGGAAAAGGGTAAGGGTTTGTGTGTGTCACTGCGACAAACAGAATGCCATGCCAGGTGTAGACATGTGCATGACTCAGTGCAGGTCCTTTTTCTCATTGGCCTCAAGCATCCTTTTTTCAGCTCTTAGCCAGCATAAACTCAAGACACCATATCTGGGGAGAGGCTGGCAATGGCGAGACCCTCCTCTTTAGGGAAGATCTTTCCTCACCTGTGAACAACTGTAGAGGCACTGGTAAGATGGCTTGTGGCCCAACTGATCACAATGGCTACCCTGCTTCTCACTCACTGTGCTTACCCCTAAGGAGGAAACCACCTCTGCCCTTCGAACCCCTTTATATCACCACCAGTCTCCTGTCTCAGGGCTACGACCGTGTGCCCCTCCTCTAAAATTTGCCTTCTATATCCCTTTTAGCTCTTCTCTTCCTTTTGGCTATGAGTCAAATCTCACCAATTATTTTTCTACAAAGTCTACTGGTCCTGAGATAACATTTCCTATTTCTATAGCCACCAACCTCATCCAGGTGCTCAACATTCCAAATCCCTGTTGCTACTTGTTGCCTCCGAGGAAGGTTTTTCTTGCTTCCAGACTCTCCCCACCTGCCCTAAGCACCATTTCCATCACGTCATCCCCTTCCCTATTATTTATTATCTTAAATTAAAATACACAAACATGACCTTAAAAGACTTTTCTCCCACTGCCTCCGTGTAGAGCCTATCCAATTACCTTCAGGCAATGGAAAGAGCATGAATTTTGGAATCACGCAGACCCAAGTTCACATCCTGGCATTGCCATTTCTCCCTGTGGGATCAGAACAAATTATGTAAACTCTCCTGCCTTCAGTTTCCTCATCTCAAAATTGGGATAAATAATACCTACCTCGCACAGTTGTGGCAAGAATTATATAAGCTAATAGAGGCTATTCCCTTATATGTGTACTCAAAAAATGGTAGCAGACATTGTATTATTCTCCACGAATGCAGTATTAGAGGGGGAAAGTAGGAGGGTGTTTGCATCTGTCAGGGACATGATAGGTATGTCAAAAGAATCTGAATTATACTAAATAAATTATGGAAATCCATATAGCTCTATGTGTTCTGCTACAGTACAGAAGACAATGTAAAAAAAAAAAAATCAAGAGAGAAAATGGAAAGCTATTACCATTAAGTCCCAGCAATTTTGTGCCCTGAACACCTTAGCTATGTCCTCTATGTTCTCCAACACAAATATGTGACTTCAATCCACGAAAGCCCCTGCAAGTTCCCTGAAAACAAATGGCTTGTGCCCAACATTATGGATTTCACATGAGGTGTGCATGGCCTGTGATCACCATCCACCTTCACAGTGCCATTAAATGTGGTGGACACCGGAGAGTCACTAGAAATCAGACAAACCAGAATGTGAATCCTGACTCTATCAAGGTTCAGCTGTGGAACTGTGAGCAGGATACCTGATCTCTCTAAGCCTCAACCCTTTACCCATAAAATTAAGAGAACCAGGCTATCTATGTAGGGAGCTGTTTAGATCAGCAGCTCTTCCAAAGGTCCTCACCTATTTTAACTGTGCAATATACGTTTCCCTCTTATTCTCTTCAGTGGACCCAATGTTCACATCCTTTTAAGAAATTCCCTTGGAGGGGCGCCTGGGTGGCTCAGTTGGTTGGGCAACTGCCTTCGGCTCAGGTCACGGTCCCGGAGTCCCAGGATCGAGTCCCGCATCAGGCTCCCAGCTCCATGGGGAGTCTGCTTCTCCCTCTGACCTTCTCACTTCTCATGCTCTCTCTCACTGTCTCTCTCTCAACTAAATAAAATAAACATCTTAAAAAAAAAAAAAGAAGAAATTCCCTTGGGGCGCCTGGGTGGCTCAGTAGGTTTAACCTAGTAGGTTAAACTAGGTTTAACCTCAGTAGGTTTAATCATAACCTAGGTCATGATTCTAGGTTCCTGGGATGGAGCCCCACATCGGGCTCTCTGCTCGGCAGGGAGCCTGCTTCCCTTCCTCTCTCTCTGCCTGCCTCTCTACTTGTGATCTCTGTCTGTCAAATAAATAAATAATTCTTAAAAAAAAAAAAAAAGAAATTCCCTTGATCAAGTCCTTCTGACGCTAACTACTGTTTTTTCTGTATCCTCTCAGCAAATGAAACCTTAACATTTACACAGTTACAAAGATGAGTTTCTGAGTGAGATGGACTTGGTTTTTAATTCTGGTTTTACTACTAAATAGCTCTGTTACCTGGACAAGTCTCTGCTTCTTTTCCTTTAAGATAGAAATAACAACTCTCCCTCCTTTAGAGGACATTTATAAAGATTTAATGAGATAATGCAGGTAAAGTGTTCAGAAGACAACCTAAGAGAATGCATCCAACAGAGGTTAGCTGCTCATTAAGGTGGAAACTACCAGAAGGGGTAATGAGCAGGATGGAATTTGGGTACCATTTTGACACAAATAAGTTACATAATTTTGATCCATTCATATAACCTCTCTGTGTCCACATATATAAAATAAAAGCCATGCCATTTGCCTTATACCCCGTGAATTTCATAAAGATGAAGCAATGTCATAGATCTGAAGATTCTTTAAAAAATGAATCTGCTGGCTAAAAAAAAAAGAAAAAAGTTGTTTTCAACTTCTCTTGTGTGTGTGTATCTGGAAGCTCCTCGAAGGTAGGAAGGAATGCTTCTACTTCTTTTGCACCCATTCCATGTTGCCTGCTCACTACCCAGTAAGTGCCTGTTCCTCTCATGCTTGCTTTGTAGAACAGGCTCAAACAAAAGCACCTACCCTGTATGTGTGGGCAGTATTTCTGCCAAGGCAAAGATTCAGCTCCTAGGTCCGAGGGCCTAAGCTACCCCAAGGAGAGGGGAAAGATTAAGCATCTGCAATAAATGTTCTCCAGGCAGGGAGGGAAAAATCACCTAACACTCTTGTGGCTTTTAGAAAAAAAGAGTAAGAGAGAAGAAGGAGGAAAAAGAAAACGCTGAGCTTTAAACAAGTGGCTGGGCTGTTTGTCATCTGTAAAATGAGGCGATGGAAAAGCACGGAAGGGCAGTGGTCACTGGGTCTGCTTCAGGGATTCGTGCCTCAGACGTCTGCTCCAGTGCTCCTGGGCTGCCCATCTGCAATTTCTTTTACTTTAACAAAAACAGGGAATTCTCACTGGGCTGAAGTTCCCACCTGGCTCAGGAGTTTTCAGACCTGGCCTAGGTGGTCTCTAAGTAAATATTTTCATCCTCACTCACTCACCTCCTCCTGAAGGGGGGAAAAATCATCTTTTTGCTCAGCTAGAGAAGAAATCACCCAAACCAAACAGCAGATTATTTGCACCATTGGAACCCTCATTCCAGGAACTCCCAGGAGGGCATGTGGTTTAAATCAGAGTGTCCGGGCTACTTGTCCATCTTCTCGATGAACCTGGTTAACACAAACCCGGAGAGAAAGCTGGGATGCATGCCAAAGCACTTTAGGCCTATACAGATTGACCCTGGGATTCACACCACCACCCGGTAATTCTAGAAATCCACCTGCAGGCAAAACACAAAGAAATGTCTAACCTAAAGTGGAAACAATACTGTATCCTTGACTGTATGTAAAGCTTGAGTCCTTCGTGATTTCTCCATGGCTAGTAGGTTCAGTGGAAATACTTCTGCTTAGAGCTAATTTCAGGGGCTCATCCTGCATTCATTTGGTTTAAGCTTAGTAGCTGTTTTTTGTTTTTTCTTCCCCCCCTCCAGAAATCATTTCAGGTGTTCCTCTATTTGTGCCAGGCACGGTGCTAGGTTGTAGGGTTCTTAAGATGTGCAAAACACAACCTCTGCCCTCCAGTTCATAGCTTTTACAATGAAGATAAAAATCCAGATATACAATTATTAAAATATTAGCTTCCTAGGGTTATTGTTGCAAATTACCAGAAACTGGGGGATTTAAAACAATAGGAATTGTTTCTCTCACAGTTCCGGAGGCCAAAAGACTAAAAGGCAGGTATCAGTAAAGTTGGTTCCTTGGGGGGCTTTGAAGGAACATCTATTCCTCACCTCTCTCCTAGTTTCTGGTGGCCACTGGAAATCTATGGTGGGTCTTGGCTCATAGCTGCAGAGCTCCATTTAGTGCCTGCATCTTCACATGGCCTTCCCGCTGTGTCTCTCTGTGTCAAATTCCCCCTCTTTTCTAAATCCACTGGCTTGGGGGCCCACTCTAAAACAAGGATGATCTCATCCTAAGATACTTAACTAAATTACATCTGCAAAGACCCTATTTCCAAACAAAGTCATGTTCATAGGGACTGGGGGTTAGGACTTAAACATATCTTTTTGGGGACACACTTCAATCTGCTGCAAAGACCATATGTGATAAGTGCTATAAATATAGAGGTGAACATGGGACAGGACTGCAACAGATAGGAGCATGGCTTAATGCAGCTATGGGGAGTATCGGGGAGACTTCTGGTAGAGGTGATTCCCAGGGGAGTTTCTAGGACAGGCTGGAATCTGCCTACAGGAAGAGCTTCTTCTGTGAAGGCCAGGAGGTCTGTAAGTGTGATGAAGGGGATCACTCTATGACATCTGAATGTTGATGGGCTCCTCAGATCCCTTTGCTGCTCCTTCCTCTTCTCCACCATTATCTGTATGACCCAAGAAGGAAGATCAGTGTGCAGAGGTGTATTGGCTGGAATTTCAAATGGTACAGCCTCTACCCCAGTGCAGACAGCTCCTCACCTTGGCCCCACATCTTTTCAACAACAAAAAAGTCCAAAGCCACCTATGCCTTAGCCTCCTTTGCTCTTCTTCTCATTTTCAGACTCTTGTGTGTCCTGTTCTCTTCCTGGGAATCCTAGCTTGTCCTACCAAGTAAACCTTCCCTCACACTCATTGGTGGGTGTCATCTGTTTCAGCATCTGAATGCATTTCAGGATGGGTGATCAGACCCTGCCTCTGGGCAGGCTGATCAAACACAAGAAATAGTGGGACTGGGAATTACATGGAGTTTGTATGAATGGCGTATGTGGAGCGTGGGCAGGGTGAAGGGGAAGTAACTTCATGCTGGAGAGGCAGAGAAAGACAGATCACATACAGCCTGAGAAAGCAGATGTTCTGCAGTGAAATACAAACTGGATAAAGCATGTCAAAGCCAAATAGCTCTTGTTACTGGTGATAACCAGTCAGAACATGCTGTTTGGGGACCGCCCTGACTCACAAGGAGTTAAGAAGTCAACATCAGGAAATACAGGATAGGATGGATCGACAAATGGAAAACCTGCAGGACAAAGAGTATTCCTGAGGTGTGGCTGGTCTTTCAATGCAGAATTTTCTAGGGTCTGAATTTCATTCTGGAGACCTGTCGGCAGGTGGTTTAAGCTTTCAGGCATAAGGCACAAATGAGTAAGTTTCTTATGCAGTGTCCTTTTAGTCCATTACTGGTTTTTAAAGGCCATGTGTTTCCAAAAGCATCTCCCATTTATCCAGAGGAATGATTTTCTCTTCATGGAGTGAACTTGGCCAACAGCTAGCCGTTGATGTAAGCTATAAGGGGGCAACTTGGTAAAGATATTTCAACTTGTCATTTCCATCCAGTTGGTGGAATTATGAGAGCTGCATCTGTGCAGTTTTTTTTAAAAAACACTTATTATATTGCTTAGACCATAAAATTAGACCCAGCACACCCTGGTTATAAAGAAATGGGGGGATGTGGGGTTGGCAATGCTTTTTGGATAAGGATATCAGAGCTTTCTTTGGTGTGAAGCAGTTCATAACTTTGTGGACATTAACTACCTCTTCTCTGAGTGCTGTGCCTAAAGAGGTCTCACAGCACAGGGATGGGACTTGGTGTAGAAATACAAAGTGCATTGCAACTATTTACTCAAAGAAAGCTTTTCCCCCACCACACCCTGATAAATATTTTTTTTTCAAATGCTCCTTTATCCGAAATAGCCCACCACTCCAAGAACATTATATGGCTGATTCAGAAGGCCACATCCCATGCATTCTTGCTGCCATTCCAAACTCATTATTCATGTGTGGATTTGGATGGTCTTCAGAAGACTTGTTGAAGCATTCATACCAATTCAATCCAAAACTTCACTCTTTTGTTGGACCACTCTTTCTGTGACAGCCTTGGCATCCCAGGTCATTTTAGAGTAAAACATGAGGCACATGATCTCCCAAGGGGGGAAAAAATGGAGGTAACAGAGCCAGCGGCCCCCAGTCTTCAACTATTCCTCATTAAAGACCCTATAGTATTCCACAGTAGAAGCTTGGGAACCAACCAGATGATGGTCATCCAACTGCAGGGATTGTACTGGCTCTGTCTACAGATTGTGTTTCTTATCTGCCTGCCAAGGCCCAATGCCCCCGATAGATGTAGCACTCAGAGATGACCTGCAAGAGAGGTAGGTTGTACCACTCAAACTAACTTTCTGGAAAGAATCAGTGAGGCCAGATCTAGAGATAAAACAAAGATTCTAGACTGGGAATTGGAGAATCAAGAGGATCAACCTGGAAAATTGGGGGCATATCAGTGTGTGATCATTACTTGCACAACCACAATAAGTAAGCTAATACTAGAGATTGTGGAGATACAAAAAAATATATCATGTGGCCTTTACCCTCAAGCTTTCTTCCAATGTGGGTAGCTAATGGACATCATACGTAGGAGCATAAAGTGACAACATAATTTAATAAATAGGACAGATAATCGGTTATAGCTGTGTTATTTTAGTGGTGAGAATAAGGGAAGGGATCACTTCCAATATGGAATAGCTAGAGAACATAAGATTTTTAATTTATTTAACGTTTTTATAGCACTTACTAGTTCTGAGTGCTAACTCATTTAATCTTCCTCACCATCCTATGATGATTCACATACCTCTCTTTTTAGATGAGGAAACTGACACAGAAAGGTTAAATAGCTTGCCCAAGGTCACGCAGCTAGTAAGTAGCAGAGCTGGGATTCAAAACCTCCATCACAGGAGGAGAAAGAACTTAGATTGGACTTTGAAGGTAGGCTAGGATTTGGAAGACAAGAAAGAGAAGCCCTTCCAGTTGGATGGAAATGGCAGGCCATTCCAGGAAGGGAGTAGCATGATGTAAGATTCTTTCTCCTTGCTTCTGAGTGGTTGGTCTTACAGTGAAATGCAGGAGATGTTAGAGAGGAAGAGAAACAAGCTGAAAGTGCAATGATTTGGCCAATACCTGGCTTAGGTTGTGGTTCTGAAAAATGGAAATGAATGAATTCAGAAGAATCTATAAATGATGAACTGACACAAATTGATAATCGAGTGGATCTGAGAGAAAAGATATTGAAAGTCAAAGATTTCTCTCAAGTGTTGACCTAAAAATGGTGATACCATTAATAGGATAAGGGAAGCCAAGACAAGGCATGGGTTTTAAAATATCAGTTATGTTTTAGACATTTTGTTTTGAGATGACTGCTGGATTTCTAAATGCACATGTCTATTGAGCTATTGCTTAAGTGGGACCTGAGCTTAGGAAAGCGGTCAGGCTTGGTTGGGTTTCTAGACTTAGGAGCCACTAATGCAGAGGTGGGTGCATACAAGTATTCCAAGGGAGGAAGAATACAACAGCAGAAGTGAAAGACTGAATGTTATCCCAATCCAGTTACCAGAGGAAGTGAATTAACTAATAATGAAATAGATAAAGGGGAATAAAGAGGAAAGTTACAAAATGAGGATAATGTACTTCTGTGGAAATCAAGAGAAGACATAAGAGAAAGGGACAGTTAGTAATGTGTAATGTTGCAATGAAGTAATGGAGAACGGAGACTGAGACAAGAAAAACAACAACAACAACAACAACAACATGGTGACTTCTGAGCAGCCAGTATAAATTGGGTGGTCCCTTTCTTCCCTCTCTAGGCTGAGTGTTGCCTGTTTTGTCCAACATTTCCTGATACGGGATAATTTTAAACCTTTCATCCTCAGCGACACAGCATAATGATGAAGAAGATGGCATGGACTCAAATTCAAAGGCTTTGCTGATAAACACAAATTTGGCAGTGGATGGAGCAGGTCATAGCCAAGGGTAGAGCCCTGATTTCTCATGCTACAGAATTTCCTCCAGGATATCACAGTCTTTGAGCACAGTTATTTAACCCATTGTGAATCCATTGTGGAAACTGCTGAATGTCTGGCTGAAATGAATAAGTACTCTCTTCTGGAGTGCTCTCTTAACTTATCAACACAGTAAATTTTAGCTTAAGAGTAATGAAGTTACCATACCATGATTTGTTCTTGATTGATGAATTTGGGCTTTTGGTGATCTTTTATTTTTATTTTTTTTGAATCTACAATTTAATCCTCTTTTCCAGAGTTTTGCCAAGAATTCTAATAAAGATTTAAGTTGAAGGAATTAAATGTTAGTGAACTTGGGTATCTTCTGATCACCAGTCTTCTGAGAATACTTCCATTCATTATGTATCATCTCAAAGATAAACAATAAGATTTCTAAGAGGACATATGGATATATATTTGCAGCATTAAAAACTTTGCAAATAAAACATTGAGGCCTGAAAACTTGAACTCACAGATGCCTAACTGTTCTCTCTCAATCCTGACCTGAATTTACTTTTTTATACTATTTATGTGATTTGGAAGATAATTCTTGCTAGAAAATCTGAAAACCTACTATGAGCTGGGTGTTCTTCCTTTTCTCTGTTACCCAGCACTGTGGTTCATTTTGACAACTGTTAAATGCCTACTCTGTGTGGCTTTATGCCAGGCTCTAGTGAGATGAGGATCTTAACCAAGACTTAGTCCATTATGGTTTTTGGCTTCCCCAGCAACCAGAAAGTGAATGGTATTAATAGAGCATCTTCTGATTCAAATCCATTTTCTGAATTAAACAGTTTGATATCTAAGTGCAGAAAGCCCCCCAAACCACTGACACTCCTCCCTTACTCCCCATGTATCCAAACAGGTTCACGGGCTGCCCATCCTCTTTTGTTTTCATTGGGATCATTCCAAACTGAATCACCAGAATGTCAACTACTGACATTCCTCAAACTTAGAAAAATCCCCATGTACTTTAGGAAACTTCTAGATATAGACTTAATTCTATTAATTCTCTGAATTCCTTGAAGTCTTGTGTACACGTCCAGAAACGCTGATTGTATCTTTAACCTTTCTGAGATGGTTCTCTCAAAATTCCTGCTAATTCAACATCACTTTGAAGGCCAGTATGAAGTCTAAGGGCAATTTTATTTTTTTCCTTCTGCTTTCTGAAAAACAACATGGTCAGTGAGGTAAAGGGTTGTGAGGTATTCTAGTTTTATTGGAATCACACTTCTGGGGAATTTATGAGGAGATAAAGTTCCTCATCATACTGAGATCATCTCTGTATTCTTTAATACAGTTCTGTATTAGAAAAATGTTTAAAATAACCTGTGTTAGGAAAATATCTTGAAACACTATCTGGCTATGTAGCCTATAATATGCCACCAAAATAGAACTTTGGATTATTTTCCTTTATTGCAAGTGAAATGCTTTTTACTTTATTTCCCATCTCAAATCTGTAAGTTTTTGTACAGGTGTTTGACTTCATTACACACAAGCCCAAATTCCTCTCCTTTTCCTATCCTTGAAGGCAACATGCCTTGAAGGCAGTTCTTCCAGCTGAGATTTAGAAAAAGATTTACAACAAGTAAGCAGGACTAAGTACCTGCCAGTGTCCATCAAGAAAGCTTGAAATGGATAGATAGGAAGTTTCTACAAGGGCTCATCAAGGCTGTAGTAAGAGAAGAGAAGCTCTGGAAAAGCATTTGCCTCATGAGAAACTTCAGCAGTGCTGAAATGGATTCTGCTTACACATACAGGCACCTATGTTTTTAAGGTATTATAACCTATAGAGTCCGATTCCCTAAAGAAATAAATTCAGCTGCAAACCTCCATGCTATGTATTGAAAGAGGGGGCAGATCTTCTGGAAAAGCTACTCCCTTCTCAATCCTCCAGGACTTTTTTTTTCAAATTTATTTATTTTATTGGCGGGGGGGGGGGGGGCGTTGCCTGGAGGGATAGAAGGAAAGGGAAAGGAAATCTTAAGCAGACTACCTCCACACATAAAGCTTGACCCAGAGCTTGATCTCACGACCATGAGACCATGATCTGAGCTGAAACCAACTGAGCGATCCAGGCGTTCCCTCCTCCAGAAAATTTTTTTTACCTCCATGATATCTACAGATATATCCAGCCTGCTGGATTTTAAATGTTTAATTTTTATATCTGTCTTCCCCTTCAGACTATGTCTGATTCATTTGTATATTTCCACCATCCACCTTAATGCTTCTTGAATAAATGATCTGGTTTTCTCTGTGGGCACAGTTGTGGCAGATCCCTAGTAAGAGTGTCTGGATTTATTAAGAGTGACTCTACTCTCTCAGAGCAACAGAATTCTAATCTTTGGTGACTTAGCCAGGGCAAGAATTCTGGTCCTGAGGATCTGACATTTGGACAGGGTTGATATTGTTCTTTTGTCTTTCTTCAAAGGTTTATTGTTTATTGTATCCATAGGCCTGGCTGTGCAAGTAAATAAATACCTAGGAGATTGGATATGCCTTTTGTATATCTTAGCATCTTAGGTTGAACTGCTCCAACACATTGTTCCCTCTGAGAGTGGTAATAGTGTTCTTCTATGTGATGGTTCCTGGAAATCTCTCACATTGCTCTCACAGCCAGCATAAGGTAATGCTTCTTTATCAGAACATCTTATAGCATGCTTCACCACAAGAATCTCTTTGGGGGCTTTCCCCTTTTCTTCTCATTTATGTAGCTTTTGTCACGTTTCTCCATTCATAATCTCAGCTCATTTTTCTACCTGGTTGCTTTCTTCCTGAATTATTTTTGTACTCCCTATTATGTCCATTATCTAATAAAATAGGATGTAACAAGGTGATCCTCAAACTTTTTCCTTCACTTTTAGCAGCCACTGAAGTTTGACAAAAGGGCAAATAGAACCTCTTAATCAATAACCTTGGAGAAAGAGAAACACAAAATAGATATAGAAGGTCAGAATGTTCTTCTAATCAGTGTGAGTCACTTCCCAGCTTCCAGAACAAAAGCATCTGTGGGTCGCAGGCAACAACTGTTTTCAAGTCTTGCTAACTAAAACAAGTTAATCTCCTTCTCCTTTATTTTCTCTTAAAAATAATCTATGTATTTGAGAATCTTCAGCTAGCTTCTCAGTAGATGATACTGAGATCTCAGAAGGCTAAAAATAGCTCTGTCATGTTGTAGAAAGAACACCAAGCAAGGAATCTAGAGAACTGGGTTCTAATTCAAACTCCATCATTCTGTGGTTTTAGGCTAGTCAGCTGAACTCTGAATCTTGTTTCTTGATCTATTAAACTGAGGCAGAAAATAGTCCCTGCTTTCCACTGGGTATTTATAAAGTCATACACATGTATGTATGTATACATGCATAAACACACACATATTTTGTGAACCACATACCGCTGCATATGTACTACATTTTAGGTAATTATCATTGTACTTTAAAGCTAGCTTGGCACCTTAGAGCCCTTATAGATGGAACAGACTAGAATAAACAACCTAGACTCTGATTTTTGTAGCAGAGCTGGTTATATGAAGTTGACCAAGTCATTCAAACTGTTGGAGAAATTCCCCATTAGATGAGATGAGGATAATGAGTATCTCTGGCCTTCCTCCAGAAAGTTTTGCTGTCTGGCCCAAGGTTCCACCTCTTCCCCTAAAGAATGACACCAGGAAGATTCACTCTTCAGGGCGCAGAGCACACTTATCCGCTTTCAACTCACTCTTTACCCTAAGAGTCCATCCAGACAACACCTTAGAGAACAAAACATTAACAATACTTAGGCAAGACATACCTTGTATAACAGTTTGTTCAGGTGCGGGTAGGAGAAATTGACATTTCTTTACACTAGGATAATTCACACTAGGGTGTATTTGATACTCTAGTATTTTATAATAGGGTACAGAATAACTTGAAGTGAACCTAATATACTCTGAGCTTAAGTCATATCATAACTTTTAACTAACTTCCTACCTACAATATTTCTATTACATAAATCACCTAGGACTATAGATTGAATCATGATCTACACTGACAAGGCTTGAGAGTCAAGGGGAGAAGATCATGAGTGGGTAGAGACTCAGGTACATGACATTAGGATACACAGCGATGCCATGGAACCCAGAACCCAAGTCTGTGAGCACAAAGGAGGGAATGCAGATATGTGTGCATGCATGCATGTACACACAAACACACACACACACACACGAGTGTACACCAATGAAATGGCATCAGGGCCATGAACAAATATTGCCAGAAATATTACCTTTCCCAGTGACCTCCTCCATCTATGGTATACTGATGTGTTCTGATTTCAGGAAAACCTATTAGAAAGGGGCCTTGCTTCATAAGATTGAAAACTTCTGAGTAAATATAGCTCAATGAATCTTTTATGACTTGCAATAGGAAACTCATCACAGTGGATCCTTCCTGGTTGTAAGAAGTACACCCTTGAGAGCAGGTGGTCACACTGCCAGGGGTACATTCTCACCAAGACCACAGTATAGGGTGGCACAGGGTGGAAGCCCCCTCTGAGATCTCTAGAAAACCCTGAAGTTTCTCTAATTTCATGTTTTCTCATTTATCAAATTGGGAGAGCAAATGTTTTCTCACTGCCGTGAGAGGATTAAAAATATATCTTTTTATTAACTTGGAAAAACAAGACTAGATGGAGATATGGGTTTTCCTTTGCACAGAGTGAGCTGCTTCTCTGTGTATTATCCCCACAGCTCAGAAGATTCAAATTGGAAAGAAATGACTACCCACTATAGGTCTCCTGCAAAGAGCTCTGACTGTGGATAGGGAATGAAGCCACAGATCTGGGTCAAAGGGATCCCCAGTTACAATTTTTAATCTGAGAGATTACATACTTGGATTTTTAAAAGTTAGAATATATACTGGTAGTTCTGAGGATGATAATTTGCATCATCAGAGGAGTCTTCACATGACCAGAGAGTCACCACAGCATTTCCTTAATTGAGAGTTTCCCACCAAACTTCACATCTTTAAGTCACCTGCGTTTGTAGAATCACCACTGCTCTGTATCTGGCTTACAGATAACTCTGTAACTCTGGCTACCACCCTGTCCTAGAGAAACAAATTATTGATCATATAATGAGGCAGTTCTAAACTCCTTAGTAATGCCCTTGGAACAGGTCTGAGACTGGAATCCACTGAAACAGGTCCAGTCCTAAGGAAAGACTAGCATACTTTACATAAAAAGAGAGAAAGAGAGGAGGAGGGGCAAGATGGCCTAGGAGTAGGAGACCCTATCTCAACCAGTCCCCTGAATTGTGCTAGGTATCTACCAGAGCACTCTGAAAACCCATGAAATCAGGCTAAGATGTAAGATTATACACTTCTGGATCTCTGTGGGGGCAAAGGATCATCAGTGGAGAGGTACAGAGGAGTTGGGACAGATATGGGAGGATAAACAGAAGGGGGAGGGAGTCATCAGAAGTGAGCCATTGGAAAGTAATACCCCAATGCAAAAGTGTCCGTGCTTGGGGACCAGCGATAGCTGGGAGATGGTTGGCTGTGAGATGGGAAGGAACTGATAATAGCACTCAACAGAACAAAGGGACTCACAGGACAACTGCTGGGACTGGGTGGCTACAGGCTCAGATCTAAGCCCATGGTCCCAGGATGGGGGCTGCAGCCCCCACCTGCATGCACCTGAGAGGACCCAGTGGGGACTCAAGTCAGCAGTCCCTGGGGCTCGCTGCTTCTGTGGCCACCACAGCCACCTCTGCTGCCTCCACCTCTACTGGGGCTGAGAGTACCTGGCATGGGCTCGAGTTGGCACTCCCTGGAGCTGGTAGCGGCTGTAGCTACCACAGCTGCCACCACGTCCGATGTGGCTGAGAGGACCTGCCACAGACTTGAGTCAGCAGTCTCTCAAACGGCAGCAGCAGGACCAGTATTGCTTGTAGTTTGGGTGGCACCGGGTACAGAGACAAGTGGGGTCTCAGGCAATCACTGACACAGTGGCTGAGGGTGCACATTGCCTGTGGGAGGCTGCAGTGTTCACCAGAGTTTGCAGAGGGGGAGTTTGTGTGTTCTGGACCATTCAGAGAAGAGCAGACACAGTGGCTTCTCTCTGAGAAAGAGGTCTGGGTGCAGACAGTTTTACTTTGCTCTGACCCCCCCCAAAAAGGCGCAACAAGCCGCCAGATAACAAAAGTCTCCAGAGAACAAAAGTCCAAAAAATCAGTTTCCAAGAGCACAGCCCCTTGATAATGGGCAGGGAACTCCACCCAAGCAAGACTGACCGAAAAACAATGCAGCAGGCACCTCCCCCAGAAGACAAGCTGAAAGAACAAGAGGACAACAACCTTGGGGTCCCCATAAACTGTAAAACCCCCCAAATAGGGGAAAACAATGTATTAAGCTCCAGTATTGCCTCACAGTCTGCGTATTTCTTAGATACTTTTTAAAAAGGCTTTCTCATGATTCTTTTTTTTACCCATTTATCATTTCAACTAGCAGTTTAATATAACATATTCCATAGTAACTTTTTAACTTTTTTTCATATACTTAAAAAAATTTTTTTAATGTATATAGATACAAGCATCAATGTAGTCCTTTTTTCCCTACTACCTCTATATTATATACCAGTTTTAATTTCCCTGTTTCTCTGGAAAATTGAGTCCTCTAACAAAGATAATAAGATACACACAGGAAGAAATGAAATACCCTTCCTTGCCCACACTGAGGCATTATAAACATCTTCCTGTAACCTCCCCTTTTTATTCTGTATTTTTCTTTTTCTTTTGTCAGTCTTTCTGTTTTTATACTTTATAAATCTTATTCTTAGGGTTCAATTTGGCTGGTTTTCTTTTGTCAATCCTTTTATTTGTTCATTTTGTTTTTGTACTTTATAAATCCTACTCTTGGGGTTCATTTTGGCTGGGTGCTTTTTTAAAATTTTTTTCTTTTTTCTTGGCAGTGACTTATGATTGCTACAAAACTTTCCAAGGTGCACCCTGCCTGGATTGTGGTTGATATTTTCAGCTATACATCCCTGAACCACCTCTCACCAGAATGACTAGGAGGAAGAATCCCCAATAGAGGAAAAATTCAGAGACTGTGAGCTCTGCCACAGAACTAATGGATATGGAGATAAGCAAGGTGTTGGAAATAAAATTCAGGGTAACAGTTATGAAGACAATGGCTGGATTGGAGAAAACCATTAGTGGCAACATAGATTTTCTAATGGCAGAAGTGAGAGCTGATCTGGCAGAACTTAAAAATGCTAACAAGAGATCTAATCTAATCTAGATACTCTAACAGTTAGGGTAAATGAGGTAGAAGAATGAATTAGTGATCTAGAAGACAAACTGACAGTAAAAAAGGATCAGGAGAAGGCCTGAAACAAACAGCTTAGAATCCATGAAAATAGAATTAGAGAATTAATGATTCCATGAAACGTTCCAGTGTCAGAATTACTGGGATCCCCGAGGGGGTGGGAAGAAAGAGAGGACTAGAAGATATAGTTGAGCAAATCCTAGCTGAGAATTCCCCTAATCTGGGGAATGGAACAAGTATTTTTGTCCCAGAGGCAGAGAGGACACCCACCAAGATCAACGAGGGTAGAGAAACCTACTGGCATATGATTATGAAACTCACAAACCATAAAACCAGAGAAAATATCTTAAGGGCAGCTAGGGGGAAGAGATTTCTTATGTACAGTGGGAGGAATATCAGAAGAACATCAGACCAGTCCACAGAAACCTGGCAAGCCAGAAAGGGCTGGCAAGACATATTCAGGGCACTAAATGAGAAGAATATGCAGCCAAGAACACTTTATCTGGCAAAGCTGTCATTTAGAATGGATGGAGAGATAAAGAGCTTCTAAGGCCAGCAAAGACTAAAAGAATGTAGGACCAACAAACCATCTGTACAAGAAATATTAAGAAGGGGGAGGTTCTATAAAAGAAGAAAGACCCCAAGGGTGATATAGAACAGAAATTTAAAGAGACAATCTATAGAAAGAAAGACCTTACAGGCAACATGATGACAATACAAACATATCTTTTAATAATCACTCTCAACGTGAACAGCATAAATGCTCCTGTAAAATGGCACAGGGCTGCATATTGGATTAAAAAGATAGGATCCATCCATATGCTGTCTACAAGAGACTCATTTTGAACTCAGAGATACATCCAGACTGAAAGTGAAGGGATGGAAAACCATTTTCATGCCAACGGGCCTCAAAAGAAAGCTAGGATAGCGATTCTCATCTCAGACAAATTAGATTTTAAGCTAAAGACTATAGTCAGAGATAGAGACACTACATCATTCTTAAAGTTTCTGTCTACGAAGGAGATCTAACAATTGTAAATATGCCCCCAACATGGGAGCAGCCAACTGCATAAGCCAACTGTTAATCAAAACAGACATATTGACAAGAATATGTTAATTGCAGGGGATATAACATGCCACTCTCAGCAACAGACAGATCATCTAAGCAGAAAATCAATGAAGGAACAAGAGCTTTGAATGACACACTGGACCAGATGGACCTCAAAGATATATACAGAACATTCCAACCTAAAACAACAAAATACTCATTCTTCTTGAGCACACATGGAACATTCTCCAGAATAGACCACATACCAGGCCAAAAATCAGGTTTCAACTGATACCAAAAGACTGAGATTATTTCTTGCATATTCTCAGATCACAATGCTTTGAAATTGGAACTCAATCACAAGAAAAAGTTTGGAAGAAACTCAAACACTTAGAAGCCAAAGACCATCCTGCTCAAGAATGTTTAGATCAACCAGGAAATCAAAGAAGAACTTGAACAACTCACAGAAACCAATGAGAATGAAGACACATCAGTCCAAAACCTATGGGATAGGGCAAAGGCAGTCCTGAGGGGGAAATACACAGTCATTCAAGCCTCAATCAAAAAAACAGAAAAATCCCGAATACACAAACTCTCCTTACACCTTAAAGAATGGGAGGATCAACAACAACATAAGCCTACCCCATGCATGAGAAGGGAAGTAATTAAGAGTAGAACAGAGATCAATGAGTTAGAAACCAGAAATACAATAGAACACATCAATGAAACTAGAAGCTGGTTCTCTGAAACAATTAATAATATCAATAAACCACTGGCCAGACTAATCCAAAAGAAAACAAAAAGGACCTAAGTAATTAAATTATGAATGAAAGGGGAAAGATCACAACTAACACCAAGGGAATAGAAACAATCACCAGAAATTATTATCAACAGTTATATGCCAGTAAGTTTAAGCAACCTAGGAGAAATGGATGCATTCCTGGAAACCTATAAACTTCCAAAACTGACTCAGGAAGAAATTGACAACCTGAATAGGCCAATATCTAGTAAAAAGATTGAAGCAGTGATCAAAAACCTCCCAAAAAACAACAGCCCAGGACCTGACGGATTCCCTGAAGAATTCTACCAAACATTAAAAGAAGAAATAATGCCTATTCTCCTGAAGTTGTTTCAAAAAAAAAAAAAAAAAAATAGAAACAGAAGGAAAACTTCCAGTCTCTTCCTATAAAGTCAACATTACCCTGATCCCCAAACCAGGCAAAGACCCCATCAAAAAGAAGCATTTCAGACCAATATCCCTGAAGAATATGGATGCCAAGATTCTCCACAAGATCCTAGCTAATAGGATCCAACAGTACATTAAAAAGATTATCCACCATGACCAGGTGGGATTTATCCCTGGGATGCAAGGGTGATTCAATGTTTGCAAATCAATCAATGTGACAGAAAAATCAGTAAGAGAAAAGAACCACATGGTCCTCTCAACTGATGCAGAAAAAGCATTTGACAAAATACAGCATCCTTTTCAGTTAAGACTCTTTGTAGTATACGGATAGAGGGAACATTCCTCAAATTCATAAAATCCATCTATGAAAAACACACAGCAAATGTCATTTCCAACAGGGAAAAGCTGAGAGCCTTCTCACTGAGATCAAGAACATGACAATGATGACCACTCTCACAACTATTGTTCAACATAGTACTGGAAGTCCTAGAAACAGCAATCAGAAAAACAAAATGAAATAAAAGGTATTCAAATTGGCAAAGAATAAGTCAAACACTCTCTCTTCAAAGATGACATGATACTTTATGTGGAAAACCCAAAAGACTCCACCCCCAAACTACTAGAATGCATACAGCAATTCAGTAATATGGCAGGATACAAAACCAATGCAGAGAAATCAGTTGCTTTCTTATACACTAACAATGAAACTGTAGAAAAGGAAATTAGAGAATCAATTCCATTTACAATAGCACCAAATAACACAAGATACCTTGGAATAAACCTAACCAAAGAGGTAAGGGATTTATACTTGAGTAACTACAGAATACTCATGAAAGAAATTGAAGACGACACAAAAAGATGGAAAAACATTCCATGCTCATGGATCAGAAGAATGAACATTGTTAAAACATCTATGCTACCCAGGGCATCCCAATCAAAATACCATCGGCATTTTTCAAAAAATGCTGGAACAAACAATCCTAAAATTGGTAGAAACAAGAAAAGACCCCGAATCACCAAGGAAATGTTGAAAAAGAAAAACAAAACTGGGGCATCACATTGCCTGATTTCAAGCTTTACTGCAAAACTGTGATCACTAAGACAGGATGGTACTGGCACAAAAACAGACATACAGAGCAGTGGAACAGAGTAGAGAGCCCAGATATGGACCCTCAGCCCTATAGTCAACTAATCTGCAACAAATCAGGAAAAAATATCCAAAGGAAAAAAGACAGTATCTTCAGTAAATGGTGCTGGGAAAACTGGACAGCTATATACAGAAGAATGAAACTTGACCATTCTCTTACACTATACACAAAGATAAACTCAAAATGGATGAAAGACCTCAATGTAAGACAGTAATCCATAAAAATCCTAGAGAACATAGGCAGTAACCTCTTTGACACCAGCCACAGAAACTTCTTTCGTGACACGTCTCCAAAACCAAGGGAAATGAAAGTGAAAATGAACATTTGGGACTTCATCAAGATAAAAATCTTCTGCACAGCAAAGGAAACAGCACAACAAAGAGATAATCCAGGGAATGGGAGAAGACACTTCCAAATAACATTATAGACAAAGGGCTGATATCCAAGACCTATAAAGAACTTCTCAAACTCAACACCCAAAAAATCAGGTAAGTCAAAAAATGGGCAGAAGATATGAACAGACACTTCTCCAAAGAAGACATACAAATAGTTAACAGACACATGAAAAAATGTTCATCATTAGCCATCAGGGAAATTCAAATCAAAACCACATTAAAATACCACTTTTTGCCACAGTTAGAATGGCAAAAATAAACAAGGCAATAAACAAGAAATGTTAGAGAGGATGTGGAGAAAGGGAAACCCTCTTATACTGTTGGTGGGAATGCAAGTTGGTGCAGCCACTTTGGAAATAAAGTGTGGAGATTCCTCAAAAAATTAAAAATAGAGCCTACAATATAACCCTGCAATTGCACTACTGGGCATTTATCCCAAAGATACAGATGGAGGGAAAAGAAGGGCCATATGTACCCCAATGTCCATAGCAGCAACGTCCACAATAGCCAAAGTGTGCAAAGAGCCAAGATGCCCTTCCACAGTTGAACAGATAAAGAAGATGTGGTCCATATATACAATGAAATATTACACAGTCATCAGAAAGGATGAATATCCAACTTTTGCATCAACATGGATGGGACTGGAGGAGACTATCCTGAGTGAAATAAGTCAAGCAGAGAAAGTCAGTTATCATATGGTTTCTCTTACTTGTGGAACATAAGGAATAGTATGGAGGACATTAGGAGAAGGAAAGGAGAAGTGAAGGGGGGGCAATCTGAGGGGGAGATGAACCATGAGAAACTGCAGACTCTGAAAGAAACAAACAGAGGGTTTTGGAGGGAGGGGGGTGGGGGATGGACAAGCCTGGTGGTGGGTATTAAGGAGGGCATGTATTGCATGGAGCACTGGGTGTTATATGTAAACAATAAATTTTGGAACACTACATCAAAAACTAAGGATGTACTCATACAGTGATTAACATAACATAATAAAAAATCATAAAGTAAAAAAAAAGAGAGAACAAGAGAGGTAGAGTCAGAGGTCAAGGGCTCTTTTTAGTTTGTTTTGTTTTTGTTTTTTACTAACTGAAGCAACTATAATAACTTCGGATATTCTTCTGATTCAATGGCCTACATGTTCCGTGCAAATTTTTATTTGGATAGTCCTCAGACCTCCAGGGTATCCTAAATGTAGTAATGTACTATTTCAAAAGATACTTCTGGAAACCTCCTGCAAATTCTACATGTCATGGCTATACAGATGCTACTTATTTCAAGACAGAGGAAACAAACTAACAAATAGCATTATGGATGGTGACTTGGGAATCAGTATCTTATGCTCAAAGCTATGTGCGTGGTCAAAATAGTCAAATGCAAAGTGAAAACTTCTTTCTGCCCTTAACCTGTCTGAATTTTTTGACAGTTCCCTCTGGCTCCTTGAGTTCTCTGGTATCATGTAGAAATTACTCTTTATAGAATAGAGATGGGTGGGTGCCTGGATGGCTCAGTGGGTTAAAGCCTCTGCCTTCGTCTCAGGTCATGGTCTCAGAGTCCTGGGATCAAACCCGGCATGAGGCTCTCTGCTCAGGGGGGAAACTGCTTCCTCCTCTCTCTCTGCCTGCTTCTCTATTTGTAATCTCTATCAAATAAATAAATAAAATCTTTAAAAAAAAAGAATGGAGATGGGTTCATTTTAAACTGCCCCCTCCTGTCTCAGATGCTACTTTCAATTTCAGATAGATGCCTTCCTGCTTCTGCAAAAATGTAGTCCTTTAAGTGGCTCACGGGGTAAGAAAAACAAAAAAAATGGAGTTAAAAGTCTGACAAACACCCAGATCAGCCAGCCTCCCCCATCAGTCCAAGGTTTGACAAGTCGCCATAGAGAAAAGCAGTCTTTTGGAGGCGGCACTGCTTGCCAGCACGCACATCAACTTTCAGAGAGGGTAGAACCCCAGCTGCCTGAACACTCTCTCGGGCTGCATCTCCAAGAGCAGAAAGAGCTCTTCAGTTTCGGTGAAATGAACTTCCCCCCCGCTAATCAAAATGCCACTTGGTTGGCTGACTGAAATATCCTCTGACCCAGTAAGCCTGCACACCTTTTCTCAGCTACCCTCTGCCCAGGGAGAAGTCAATAAAGAAAAAAATGCAAATAAATTAGCATTCATCGCTGCTCATCTAGTATAAATATTTATAAGGGAAAGATGCGGCAATTTTGAGTGATACCATGATTTTGCCCCCAAAGAAACAGTTAAAAAACAGCCATACTTGTGAGATTGCACTTTGCGTTTTTTTTTTTTTTTATTTCACATCACCATAATCACCTAATAAATATTTAAATGGACCCATTTGCTGTAACTATAAAAGAACCGTGTAAACTTGTTGTCATCTAGACACATTAGCCGTGGTGGAGTCAATGAATTTCAACAGTCACTTAATATTGCAGCCACTAGCTACCTTAAAACTGCCAGCTATGGCCTGCCAGGAAGCTACTGTAACAGTCCTGCTCGCTAACTCCGGAGCAAGACACGAGCTTCATTATGAATGCGAGCATTGCCACTCTAATTAGGCCTGGGAGAAGTTTAACAACCATCCTACAGTCTTGCTGCTGACAAATATAAAAATAAAGCCTTGTTCGAATTAGCAATGTGAAGTGAGAAGGTCTAGAAGCACCAACTGTCTGACCGGCCCTGGAACAGCTCTAATCTATAGTGGGGTTATTTCGGTTCATAAACTGCTAGTATGTTACCTGCAGGAGGTCTCCCCTGTAAAATGAATTATAGTAAGCTATATGTGATAATTAACCATGCATTAGCAAATATCTTGAAACAGGGAGGCTCTGTTTTCTCTGTATTTTGACTAATAAAAGCATGAATTTGTTCAACAAATGATCATTTAGGTTGTGGGATTCTAACCATATTGGAAGGACACAGTGAGTAATACAACATTGTGCTGGTCTAAAGGGTTTCCTTACCCAAACAGGCTGCTTAATAGACTGGCTCCATACTATGATGCTATTCACAGACCTAAAAACCACAGCGTTGAGAGAAGACAAATACAATATACATTTAAAATAATATGAACCTTGTGCTCTTATTTACTTTAAAATTACTCTATATGTGACAATTAAAAAGAAAAAAAAGTGGCTTAAGTTCTATTTCAGAAAACGTTATATTTCATTTAAAATAATTTAAAAACAACTCTCATGACTTTGCAACAATTAAAAAATATATATAATTGTACTATTTTTTACAGAGCTGTTTTCTGAGAATTTTCTTTAGAAGGTTTTAAACATGCTCTGCAAATGAAAATTAAATCACAACACTGAAAAAACCCCCACTAACTTTCTAACTAATCCATCATCCAAAAGGATGAATATGAGCACAGCTAATGGGTATCAGTGACTGGAGAAGTGTTTTGAGTGCTAGATTGGCTGGGCTCTGGGAGGGTGCTGAGAAGGGGTGTCATCTTCAATCATCAGGGTGTTCGATGACAACAGGAGCCCAGGTGTTTCCACCATTACAGGAAGCTGTGAACAGAGGCTGCTGGCATAGGAGATGGCAATAATGCTTTCAATTAGCAGATTTTCCCCTTGTCCTGTAGGACCTGATTGCTTTCTTATAAAAGGTAATATTCTTCCCCCCACAATCTTCTAACCTCACAGTTAAAATGCATATTTATATGTAGTATATATAAACACATGCACACTTACTTACACAGATCTAAAAATAATCCAGACAGACCGCTAAGGCAACTTCAGATTTTACCCCAAGTATGTGACCAATAGTTCTGCTTTAAATAGTCTACCCAAACCCATCAATAAGTTGAGGTTATCCTGTCTAAGCAGTTTTAAGAGTTTATGTGTTTATACCTAAATTGGTTCCATGGGATAGTAATAGATGTTATGCTAAAGAAATCCTGTGGTCAGATATATATGAGAATCTCTGGATTAAGCAAAGTGACATAGGTTTCTTTACTACAGGACTTCTCAGAGCCTTTACTACCACCTTGGGAAATACTGGCTCAGTATAAACGTTAGGTACCCATAGCTAGTCCTCATTGGACAGAGTATCCAGCATTACAAAAAGTTTCCCAGTGATGCAGAGAGATGAAAAGAGATGCTGATTCTGAAGATTCTCTGAAGGACCTGGTGGGCTGAGGGACAGTCACCAACAAATCTGTCCTTCCAGCACAGTAAGAGAACACCTGTACACAGTAAGAGAACACCTAATCCTATGTGGGGCTGAGGGTTTTTCTGATTTGGCTAAGCAGCTATCCTTTTGATAATCAAAACACACTTGAGTTACAAGCCATTCACCCTCTCTGGGTTCTGCAGGAAAATCACAAGGCAGACGTGATTTACATCTCGGCAAAGAATCTTTCTTTTCCATGTTAAGTCAAAGCATTTCTACTCTGTATCACTGAGCACCTATCAGGAAGGAACAGGTGGGTGGCAACTAGCCTTTGTAAGGGAGGTAAAACCACATCTGCCTCCACACAGTCTTTCTAGCTCACACCATCCTCATGGCTCGATGTGTGACCATTGCCTTTTTGAGCAAGAGCTCTCTTTTCACCTCCCAGGATACTGGGTGGCTAGAACCCAGACTATAAACTCCAAAATCTGCACATTGACTAAAGATCCTGGAAGGGAAAATGGAAGAATACTGACATTCACACAAGCTCCAGACTTGTCTCTGTGAATCTGGGGGTGTGGGTGTTGGTGTAGGAGCCTGGAGAGATCCACTGAAAGGAGAATAAATGTGGATCCTGCAGGTTCCAACAGGTTTAGCAACAGCACAAGGTTGGTGGCAAAGGAATGATCTTCATTACTGAGCTCCTTAGTAATGCCCTCTGCATCTCTCCACAAACATGTTTTGCTGAAATTTTTAAGAATTTTAATTTACGTTCTTGAGTAAGATTGGAATTGTATCTATAAGTGACTGGAATTTCTCAGTGCTGGGCTTCAGGCTCTCCAAGTGTTTGTGAGAGTTTGGGACTACATGAGAAAATAATGTATTGTGATAAGCTGGTCTTAAGTTACATTCCCTTGTTTGGTGGAAAAGGCTCAGGCTTAGGATCAATTAGATAGACATGGGTTCAAATCCTACCTCTGCCAGACACCAGGATAGTATAATTAGGCTCTTGAGCCTCAAGATCCTCATCTATAAAGTTGCGATAACAAGACAGTGCATGTAAAGTGCCCAGCACACAGTAGGACTGTGTAAATAACGGTCACCCCTCACTCCCTGTCTAATGCTGCCTCATTCCGCAATTACACCCTAGTGCTATGAACCAGTCTAGACATAGGTAGAAAGAAGGAGCATATCTCTGAGCATATGCTTAAATAGTAGCTGGTCTTTCTGAGCATTTATAATAGATGTACCAAGGCTTCATGCAAAGCAGTTTTTTGTTGTTGTTGTTGTTGGTTTATCCTATTTAATCTTAACAACCTCCCTAAGATTTAGAGATTCCATTTCTAGTCAATGAAAGTCAAAGATTAAAAATAAATAAATAAATTCCTGGTGATGAGAGTGGTTTCTTTCACTCCTTTCTGCTGCCATCAAGACCGATCTTAAAGCTCTGTACTGTTTCTGCACTATTTATTCATCAGAATGGTATTATTGATTGGGCTTGGGAGCGAGTGTTAAGAGTGCCCCCTTTTGGTTCTTGAAAGCCTTACAGCCTATCTGGGAGAATTAGGTGTGAAGCCTTCTTAGGCTCTTTCTTTGCAAGCGCATTCAGGGTTATTTGTGTCTCGTACTGTTGTGTCCCCTGGTCGGTCTGTATGTGGGTTTTACATTCCTTAATAAAGTAATAGACATGAAAGAATTCTGTGGCTGACGCCAGCAGCCACAGAGAACACCAAGTCTAAAGTCAGCTAAAGGTAAACATATGGAGCCATCCAAGGAATGTGCAATAAAAATTGGAACATATGATGGAGCTTCCCCTCCCCCCTCTATTTTTCTGGGATAATTGTGTCAAGGAGCAGGGAAAAAGCAGCTCTTTGCAGACAGCAAGCCTTCATTGTGATCTGCTGTCCTCTGGCAGGGGGAGCTAGTCAAAGAATCTTTCAAGAAATAGTTTTTGTTTTTTTTCTTCCCCCCGACTTGAGTGTTCAACTACCAAAAATCTTTCAAATCAAATCCAAAGACAATTATTTATTTTCCAGACTTAATTTAATAGCAAAAACACCCCTGGAGGACTGAATGTGGTATTTGACTTTTATTTGGGCCACTCTGGGCATCACCAGCGGCTTTATTCTCCAAAGTGTGACTTTGCAGAGAGCTCCATGGCCCGCAGAGCTGTCCAGGGGCACTGGCTGAGATCCTCACTCCCCGCGCAACAGCAGCCCCAGGGGCCAGGCCAGAGACAGCACATAAATAACCCTTCTCAGTGCAAGTTAGACTTGGTATTTCTTCCCGGTGGCTCATACTCTTCATGCTCATGGAGGGGAAAACATGACCCCAGTCTGTCCCCAGACCACCTTCCAGCCTTGTCTGACACTACAGTGGCCCCACTGTGGACCTGTTCTGCCCCTGTCATGTGAGATTAGGTGATGCCTCCCCCTCTCATCCAGCTTTTGCTTCTGCTACGCCATCACCTCTGTCTGCAGCATCCACATCTCTACCAATCACATTAGGTTTTTTTTTTTTTTTTAAGATTTTATTTATTTATTTCACAGACAGAGATCACAAGTAAGCAGAGAGGCAGGCAGAGAGAGGAGGAGGAAGCAGGCTCTGCACTGAGCAGAGAGCCTGATGCGGGACTCAATCCCAGGACCCTGAGATCATGACCCGAGCTGAAGGCAGAGGCTTCAATCCACTGAGCCACCCAGGCATCCCCACATTAGGTTTTAAAATATGTGCTATGGAGGGACGCCTGGGTGGCTCAGTTGGTTCGACGACTGCCTTCGGCTCAGGTCATGATCCTGGAGTTCCGGGATCGAGTCCCACATCGGGCTCCCAGCTCCATGGGGAGTCTGCTTCTTCCTCTGACCTTCTTCTCGCTCATGCTCTCTCTCTCACTGTCTCTCTCTCAAATGAATAAATAAAATCTTTAAAAAAAAAAAATGTGCTATGGAGTTCAAGTGATGGGTTAAAATCCTGACTTTATTATTTACTACCTGAATGTTCTGGATAAAGTGAACTGGCCTCTTGGTGACTCTGTGTGTTTCTTCATTTGTAAAATGAAAACTATACAGGACCAACTCCCTTTATAGGACTACTGAGGATGAAATGTGCAGATGCTTCAGCTAGTATCTGGCACATAATAAGCACTGTGTAACTTTCAGTTACCATTTTAATTATTATTAACCCCACTATGGAAATCCCACTCACTCTTCAAGAGACACATCAACCTCAGTTCCTCTATGAACAACCGCCCCCCCCCCCCCCACCCCGGGAGGTTCCCTTTCCAGCCTCCTTTTATTAAGTTGTTCTAGCTCCTAGGTTTTCATTCCTTTATTATGCTGTTCATTAGTCAGACTCAAAATAACATCTTTCAGTTAGTAGCCATTTATTAAACACATACAGTATGCAGACCACCTTGCTGGAGATATAACCATGGACCAAACACAGGAGTTCCTTCCAAGGAGGCAAAATACAAGGGAAGTCATGGCCAAGGCTGATTTCAGTAGGAGGCTGAAAGTGCTTAGTGCTATGAGGCACACACAAAAAAGATGTCTTTGGCTAGGGAGGGGTAGAGAGGAAGGAGAAGTCAATGGAAGTTGAGGTGATGAGGAAATGCTTTAAGGAAAAGACAGTGTTGCAGTAGATCCTTCAGGCTTTGAGTATTTAAAGAAGGGAAAGGAGGTAGGGAAGGGCAAAGGCAGAGAGAACAAGTGACTGTCTGCACTATCTGTCACTCCAGGTAGGGAGTCAGCTCCAAGAAATCAGAGATTAATTCTAGAACTCTACCACCTTGCCATCAGACACATAAAGAAGTCACTGTCAGGGCAGGAAAGGGAACCAAGAGCAGTATGAGGTAGGGAGACTTGACAAGATGAGGGGAAAGGGATAGCTCCTGGAGGATGGGACTGGGAAGGGCAACCCATTAATCTCAGTGGAAGATTTGGTATCTAGAACATTCTAAGTGGTGTCTAACACATGTAAAGTCCAGTCCAAGGGCCACAGACAGTATATATTGAATGAGTAGTCCAGCAGAAGTCCAGCTTCTGACTGAAAGAAAAGGTGGACTCTGCCCTAGGTCAGGAATTGGCAGAGGTTATAGACAAGAGAGGTAGGGTGGGTTTAACACTCTAGGTCCAGAATGCACCTTGGAAACCAGCTCCCTGCAGACAAGGATGTCTAGGCCTCTCCTATGCCCCAGTGCCAGGGTTGTAAGGCCACCGTGTTGAGTCTAAGGGATGCTATAGCCTGAATGTGTGTGTAGACTATAGTCTACTACTACTTAGTAGCATAAGAGAAGTATGCATTTTGGAGACATCAGACCTGGACTGAGCTCTGTGGCTGAGCAAATTATCCAATACTCTCAGCCGCATTACTCTCATTTGTCAAATGTGGCAATTCATACCTAATATACTAGGGTCAAAAGAGAGCACTATGTAAAGGGTTTAGGGTGGGTTCACAGACTAGCAGTATTGGCAACACCTGGGAATCTGTTAGAAATGCAGAGTCTCAGGTCCCACTCTGGACGTGCCATGTTAGAATCTGAATTTTAACTAGACCCCCTGGTGATTCATAGGCCCCTTAGAGTTTGTTTGCTTGGTCACAAGGTGTGACTGATTCCAGCCTAGATTCAGAGCAACAGAGATGTTTTCAGAGTAGTTCTTACTAGTTCAAGGTCTGAGTGGGGCTGACCCACCAGGGAATGCCTCTCATAAACTTTTGTAGGCTTTTAATGACTTGTGCAATGTCCTACACAACATGCACATATCCACACACATAATGCACACCAGACTTTCTGGAAAAGCCAAACATAAATTTGTTAATCCATGAGCAATGAGATTTGTCTCTTTATGCCTAATTACTCTTCACTTCTTGCCTCGTTCCTTTGGTTTCCAACCTAGCACACCTTGCAATTTCACACTTATAAATTTGCTTTCCACTTACTGTACTAGTAGCTATTAAACACGGCTGTCTTGATTCTCATTGGATAAAGCCCCACACTCCCTGCTACAGTGAAAATCTTCTGTGTCCAGCTGAGAAGCCTGTGAGAGGCTCTGGTCTAAACCAGGAGAATGGAGGTCACCAGGCACCCTACCTCCCTTTCTGCTCTGGCCCACCAGATGATTCTGGCATATCACCTCCTCACAACCCTCCCCCAACCCCATCATCCTCAAACCAATCCATTAAAATCCCATTTTGTGTAGTATTGGCTCCAATCTCCCTGTGCTGCCTTCCCAGAGTTCACTGATTGAAGAGGCAGCCCCCCTACACCACACAGTATAGGCAGAAAGAGTTAAAACATGAGCTATAGAATGCAACTGGCAGATTTAGTACAAGTTAAAAGGTCTTAGACCACATATGTAGTCACTTACCATCTGACCTTGCCTAAGTTATGTAGCCTATCCAAGCCTCAGGTTCCCCGTATATAAAGTGGGGAACTAATTGTACACGATTCAGTGTTATCATCCATGTAAAATGCTTAGTATAGTTCCTGGCACATCATGAGTACTCCATAAATGTTTGCTATTAATATTAGGCTCACCTTATACAAAGAGGTTACTCTCTGCCCTCCTTTTCCCATTTAATAAGCAAACAGACAGCTCAGACTTGGAATAGAGTTCTGGTGAGCTCCACCCAAATGGAAGCCAAGTGGTGCCTCATAATCCCTGAAAAAACAACAGGTAACCTCCAAACTACACACCCAAAGGAGCCAAGACCAATGCTTTAGTGCCCATTAGTCCTCATCTGGCTTTCTATAGGAAATGTGACCACTTTTTTTCAGCAACTATAATTTGTGGATTAATTAGACTATTTGATTTTCTTTCTCTTTCTTTCTGATGGCCAGAGGGCCTCATTAGCACCTCCATTAGCATTTGGTCAGGGAAGGAAGCAGCAGTGGTAAGTTCCAATAGTCTGAAGCAGGAGAAAGGAGCAGAAGATGAATTAAAGTTTTCTCTCCCGGATCCTGAGTGTGAGATATGAAGAGGGGTGAGCAATTATCCATGCACACATCACATGTTCATCCAACTCCGGCTGTGTGCACAGTATGCTTCCACGCATGGTAAAGGGTAGAAGCAGCAAACCATACTTGGGGACAACAACAAATACACACAGAAAAACAAATCCACGATATGGAAGTAAAACAGCAGTAACAAAGCAGATCTCATTCCTGTTTCCTCTCAGAATCCCCTCATGCATAAAATGAAGAATTTAGAGTATAGTAAAATCGCAGACTTTCAAGATTGAAAGGAACCATGGAGCACTTCTATGCCAACCTTATTTTCTTTCATAAAATAATGGCCTATCAGAATTTGACACACCTCCAGGGACAGGATTCCTGCTATCCCAGCTATTAAGAGATAGCTCATAGTCATATTTAGATTATATTATACTGAAACTCTATTTCCCTGTAACCTTCTCATATTGGTATTACTTCTAAAAGCTGGCAAATTACCAGAAAGCCAATACTCAAAGAGTGGCCAATTCTGCTAGTGGTGGATGCCTACTATGCCAATTTGCAGAAAGCCAGTCTGTTTAATGTCCAGGCCTGATCTTTACTGAAAGGCTCCAGTAAAGCTGTGCAAGTTGCTACAGCATTTTGTACCAGGGATAGATAACCACTGCCCAACCTACCTCCTCCAGTCCCCACTATGACCCCAATATCTCAGCACCTTCCCCAAAACTTCCTTAACCTTCCCGTGATCCAGAAACCAAAGGCTTGATGCCTAGTATATCAAGGGGGTACTCTAGGGCTTTAGGAGGGCCCTACAACCAATATCCATCCCTCTGACTTGACCTTGCTTGTGCTGAATTGATTACCTATATTTTTACATCATTCCCGTGATGTTTTTACTCTCTGGACCAAATGGATTAAACCTAAGTATCTTTCTGTAAGTATTTGGAGATAACCGCCCAATTTACTAACTCTGAATACTTCTCTGTTTTTCTCTCATTTCCCATCTGAATTCAATTGGGCCAATATCCTTCCTTGGTGTGATACTGCTGTTGAATGCTGAACAAGACAGAATGAAGAAGTCTCATTGCCCTTGCAGTGGATATGTTACCCCTGGCCATATAGCCATAGATAATGTCACCTTTAAGAGGCTTATCACATAAAGTTCTAAGACACCAAAGACAGCCAAACACAAGGCATTATAAGACTAATGTCCAATTCAGGATTAAGCTACTGAGTGCCCTCAGCTCAGAGGAGTGGAGATCATTAACAGCTTAAGTGCTGATTCTCTGGTGGATGTTCAGCTTGAGATTCTGGAGGAGGAGCAGAGGGAAATTGTTACAGGTGGGAAAGGAGAGAAAGCGAGAACATCTCCAGGGCAGCACTGAGGAAAAGTAATTAGAACACATTGGAATAAGATCTTCCAAAAGGAAGTAGGGAGAAATGGAAAAGATTGGGGGGGGGGTGGTGGTCCAGATGCTATTTTACAAGTAATGCGGAGTCACAGAAAATTTTTGCTGGGTGGGGCCAGGTCATAGTGCCATTCTAGAAGGATAATTACTTGATGCTATGACAAAGAAACTAGAGAGCCAGGGATACAGGTTAAAATGTCAGGGGAACAGGAAAGAAAGAGATACATTCAAAAAGCATGAAGAAGGGGCCACCTGGGTGGCTCAGTCCATTAAGTTTCTGCCTTCAGCTCAGGTCAGGGTCCCAGGGTTCTTGGATCAAGCCCCACATGAGGCTTCCTGCTCAGCCAGGAGTCTGCTTCTCCCTCTGCCTCTCCTCCCTGCTCCCCCGACTCACCGCCCTGGCTTGTTCTCTCTAACTCACTCTCTTTTTCTCAAATAAATAAATAAAATCTTTAAAAAGGCATGAAAAGGTTGGAATAAGTGTGATGGATGACCAAATGGATTATAATAGAGGGAGAGGGTAGGGCAAGGGTTAAAGGAATAAAGAAAACACTATATATCTGAGTGTAGTGGACCAGAAGAATAAATAGCACACTGAGATGGACAGGACATTCAAGAAAGGGACCCTGGTAATGGCAAGTTAATACACAAATCTCCTGAATTCCATCTGATGGTATAATCCTCTATGAAGCCATCAAGACAACACCTGGAATTATGAAACAAGTAGTACATTCTAGAAAGCTCTATCAGAGATAATTATTCATTTTAGAATTATTAGAATTCTGACTTTATTTTCATACTTGACCCAGTGTTACCTGACAGGGCTTGGATAAGCAGGTGGGAGTATTTCTTCAGTTAGGAGGGTTCCAAGGACTGGATTCAATTGTAAATGGCAGACCCCAAGATTGCCAAAGGCCATTAGAGGCATTCTGATAGGAATCAAGGTCAACACAAGGAAGGAAATGCCATGAGTCAAGCCCAGTGGGGGGAGGAAAAAAAAAAAAAAAGGAGGGTGGGGGAAATCTGGTTTGTGGAAGAGCAGAGTAACATAAGATGTAGAAATAGATTAAGTCGAGCAGTCTAAGCCCAAGGCCATGTGTGAATGGCATACTGATCCTGGAGAATTCCTTTTTATGAATGATAATGGCAATGATGACAACCTTAGGTGATTACAAACTCAGCTGAGTAATGGGATTGAGATGGTAAACCTGTGTTGAAAGAATGAATGTGCGTTGTTGATGGAAGGATGCAGCATCATTTGTGCATTAGACTTAGCAGGAAACAGGAAACCTAGGTGGGTATTTGAAGCTACAGTTCATGGACACAACATCCTTTCCAGCAGTAAAAACATAACAAAGAAGGATCTGACTGCTACAAACTGCACAGCTGTGTGCAGTGAAATATTAATAACTACCCTTTAGTGGAAGCTAAGTGCCAAGTGTGATGATGATGCCTTTTCATATATTAGTTCTCAACACTGCAATAATCCTAAAAAAGGAAGATAAGGACACTGAAGCTGAAAGCGATGAACAAACTCTAAGTGACAGGCCTAGGATATAGTTCAGGATTTTCTGTTCCTCCATGCTTAATAAAACACTCATTTGCTCAAATCTAGGCACAAAGCGTGTGGGCTACGTTATTAAAGTGTGAATGAACTTAGAGCATAAGTCCTTACTCTCTTACTTTACTGAATTCACATGACATCACTCAAATAGGCTTTAGCTTTCTCTGTCAAAGACAAAAAGAAACATGTCCTACATGTCCTTTCCCAGCTTGTTAATGCCCTACACTCTGGACTCTTCTCTACCAAGCTTGAAAGAGTTGGACCCTTTCTAACTCCATTCCGTCATTTTCCACTGGCCTGGTGCACTTCCCCACACCACTGCACCACAGAGCTTTCCAGAAGGTCACCAATGACCACCAAGACTCTCAATCCAAAGCGCCTTCACCCTCATTGACCTCAGAGTGGCATTCAAAATTGCTGACTGCTCCCTTCCTTTGGCTTCAGAAACTTTACAAACTCTCGGTTTTCTTCTTACTTATTTGGCTGCTTCTTTGCTGTCTCATCTCTCTTCAGTTTGCCCTTAAATGTCAAAGTTCCTCAAGGTGCAGTCCTAGAAGATCTTCTCACATCACTTTTTAAAGCTCTTCCCCTAGGCAATTATGTCCATGATTTCTTTATGATCTATGTGATCCCCCAAATTTATATCTCTAGTTCAGATCTGTTCTGCACTCCAGAACCATATACCTGACAATTTATTAAAGGTCTTACAGATCCCTGTGGATCAACATGTTCAACACCGAAATCACCTTTTTCTGTCTTCCACCAACTTTGTCCACCTTCCCAAACCTCCATATTCCTAATCTCAGGAATGCACAACTCTCCTCCAGCTGCCAAGGCTTGAAAACTTTAACTGCACCACTTTCTGTATCAAGTCAATCAGTAAGGTCTCTTGATTTTATTTTTTTTTAAGATTTTATTTATTTATTTGAGAGAAAGAGAGATGGTGAGAGAGAGCACGGGCAGGGAGAGGGCCCATGGGAGAGGTAGAAGCAGGCTCCCTTCCAAGCAGGGAACCTGACAGGGCTTGGTTCCAGGACTCTGAGATCATGACCAAGCCAAAGGCAGTCGCTTAATCAACTGAGCTACCCAGGCACCCCTTGATTTTATTTCTGAAATAGTTCTCAAATCAACAGATTATAAGTTCCTTGAGGACAGAGACAAAATCCCTTTTACTTAATACATCATATAGTACTTAGCAAAGAGCAGATTACATAAATATTGAATAAATGATGTAATCTTGTCACTTCTTACCATTACTACTATTGCCCTTCTAATACAAGCTGCTATTATTTCTGAGCTGGACTATGCATGTCAGAGGGTTGCTGGGTGGATTAAATGTATGTTAATATATGTAAAATACTTGGACAGTTTAGTACATTGTATGTCCTCAGCAAATGCTAGCCATCATCATCAGTAGTCATAATAGTAGCTGTAGTAGTAGAGATACTGATAAAGAACATAAGTAAATGCATTGTCAAACACTCTGAGGTATAAATGCATCTATTTGATTTTATAATGAAGATATTTCCATGTAAACTAGCATTGCAAAAAGCATCTGAAAAGACTTTATGGGAAAACTGAAACCCTCATACATTATTATTGCCAGGAATACTTGTGTGGCCTTTTGGAAAGGGGTTTGCCAAACAGGCCCTCAAAGGGTTAAACATAGAATTACTATATGACCTAGCAAGTCCATTCCTAGGTATATATCCAAAGAAATGAAAACATATAGTCTCACAAAAACTTGTGCATGAATGTTTCATAACAGCCAGTAAGTGTCAGTAATCCAAGTGTCCAGCAATTGATGTATTGATAAAGATAATGTGATATATCCATAAAATGAAACGTTAGTCAAGAATAAAAAGTACTGGGGTGCCTGGGTGGCTCAGTGGTTAAAGACTCTGCCTTCGGCCCAGGTCATGATCCCAGCGTCCTGGGATTGAGCCCCGATTCGGGCTCTCTGCTCAGCGGCGAGCCTGCTTCCTCCTCTCTGTCTGCCTCTCTGCCCAACTGTGATCCCTGTCTATCAAATAAATAAATAAAATCTTAAAAAAAAAAGAATAAAAAGTACTGACTCATGCAATGACATAAATGAACCTTGAAAACATTATGCTAAATTAAAGAAGCCAGTCAAAGACCACACGTTGTATGACCCCACTTATAGGAAATATGCCAAATAGGCAAATCTACAGAGACAGAAGGTAGATTGGCCAGGTTACCAGAGCTGGGGAATTGGGGAAATGGGAAATGACTACCAATGGGCACAGGGTTTCTTTGGGAATGATAAAATGTTCTAAAATTGACCGTGGTGATGGTTGCATAAGTTTGTACTAAAAACCACTGATATTAACTTTAATTGGGTAAATCGTATGGTATGTGAAATACATCTCAAGAAAAAAGTTAAAGGCCTATAGGATGAAGGCAGAATCTGTCCTGGGACATCATTTTTCTCGGGGCCATTCCTTTTCCAATTCCCATCTTGGTTATCTCTGGTGTGACTGAAGAACAGAAAGTCTAATTTGTTAAAAGTAAATTACCATTTAAAATCTTCTCTAGGCAAACCTCCTGATTAGCAAAAACTTCTAGAGAAGATAAGTACATTTTGCAAAGCTTTGGGTAGCATTTCTGTGGCCTGTTCCATAAAGGGAAAACTTCAGGTCATACATTTTAAGTACTTTTGCAGTCTCCTAATGATTCCTGAGAGCTCGCAATCTGATTCTTTATCTTTCACCTCTATTAGGTAAGAATAGCCCCATAATGATGCAACTAAAATCAGTCACCCCTTGTAATGTTACTGAAAGAAAGCCAATCACACCATTCCTTAGGACCATATCCATTCATTTAAAACCAACAAATAGAAACTGGGAGCAAAACTGAGTAATGTCAGGCCCTCCTTAAGGACTAGCAGACACAGTGGTGAATAAGACAGACAAAACTCCTATTCTTATCAAGTTTATAAATCAAGGACAAAATGATGAAAATAAGGCAAGGTAAGGTATTTTAGATAGTGGCCAAGATGAGCCCATTGGAAGACTTGATAAACACTTTCTTTTTAGTAGAACATACATTAAAGAAAACAAATAAATTTTCACAAAATACACACATTTGTATCACCAGCATCCATCCTAAAAGCCATCTACATGCTCCCTCCCTGTCACTAATCCCCAGAAAGGTACCTCTCCCATGAGAAGGTAACATTTGACTTAATATAACCTATTTTGTCTAAATTGGCAGTAACTATATTGAGTTAAATGTGTAATATATTGTACTTAATACAAGAGATTATATTAATTTAAAACCTATTCTTCTTTTAGCTTGTGAATCCCTTGCATACAAAAAAAGTATGTGTTTTTTACATTAATTCAATAGATGTTAAATAAGGACCCAATATGTACTGTGTATGTGGTACTAAATACCACAAAGAATAAAACATTATTTTTTTATAAAACATTATTCTTGAATTCAAGATACTCTCAGTATAAGTATTATGGTCTCCTAAATATACTATATATATATATATATATATCCTCCAAAAATATGTATGACATAACTATATATTACATATATATAACAATAAATGGTATCCATTATTCAACACAAATATGTGTGTGTGTGTGTGTGTGTGTGTGTGTGTATGTGTATATATATACATGATTAATGAGGCTGAAAAAAGAGGAGTGGTCAGTTCTGCCAGGGAAGGGGGCTGAGCAATGTCAAGAAAGGCTTCAGAGAAGAGGTGATGTTCCAAATGAGTTTTGAAAAAATGTCCCTCCTTTTATGGACCTAGCTTTATCTGAACAATGTACTCAGTGAGTGAATACGTATTTGGGAAATTGAACTTCCCACCTTGGTCTTGAAACGCAACGGGCTGCTTAGCAGAAAAGATGGTAGAGAGCCAGACTGTATACTTCCGACGCCTGCCTTCCTGTACAGGGGCCCAAGACTGTCCCATGACTTAGGGTGAGCAAGGACACTCCTCACCAGAACTAAAAAAACTTAAGCATCCCATGACTGCTAGCCCCAATGAGAATTCAGATTTTCAAAAATTATCCTTTCCTTTCTTAGACTGGAGCACTTACCTCCTGGACATTGAATCTTTAAGTATTAATACTGGGTCCTTTCACTTTTTAAGTATTAATACTGGGACCAAACCAGAGGGCTGTATGTGAGTCAAGGAGGGATGAGCCACTAGATGATCCCTGTTAACTACTTTTCAACTGAATTTTATTTTAAAATTAAATAATAAATAAGCTTTACAAACTCAATGTCTCCCCAAGTGGTTAAAATAATTTTATTTGCCATGTCTCCTTTGATTCATATATAGAGACCATTAAAAATATATAATTTTGTTCTGTGAGAGCGCAACTTGCTTTTTCTTATACTTTGTTTTGGAGAACGTGGCATGTCAGTCACTTTAACTTCTGCTTCCCAAAAGCTCCCCATATATGCTTTGTATATATAAATCCCAGTAGCCACTTCACAGTAATAAGAACAGGAGTTGCTGAGTCAAAAAGCACAACATTTTACATTTTAACAGAGATGTATCCATTTCTTATTGTTGCTGTAACAAATTACAGGGAACCCAAGGCTATAAAACAACACAAACTTACTATCAAACAACACAAACTTCCGATTTTAGAGTTCCGTAAGTTCTAAAGCAACATAAACTTACTACCTTAGAGTTCTGTAAGTCCTAAATCTGATACAGGTCTCACAGGGAGCAAATCAAGGTGTTGCTAGGGCTATACTCCTTTCTGTGGACTCTGGGGGAAAATCTGTTTCCTTACCTTTTCCAGCTTCTAGAGGCTTCCCCACACCCCTTGGCTCACAGCTACCTTCCTCCATCTCCAAAGCTAGCAATAGCAAACTGGCTCCTCCTCTTATCACTCTGATGTTTATGTAGTTCTTCCTCCATCTCTGACCCTGACTCTTCTATCTCCCTCCTCACCTTGTTTTTTTAAGATTTTATTTATTTATTTGACAGATGGAGATCACAAGTAGGCAGAGAGGCAGGCAGAGAGAGAGAGGAAAGCAAGGCTCCCTGCTGAGCAGAGAGCCCAATGTGGGGTTTGATCCTAGGACCCTGGGATCATGACCTGAGCTGAAGGCAGAGGCTTTAACCCACTGAGCCACCCAGGTGCCCCTCCCTCCTCACCTTTTAAAAGAGACCTCGAGATTATATTGGCTCCACCTGGGTAATCCACAATACTCCCCCTTTACTAAAATCAGCTGATTGGCTGTCTTAACTCCACCGGTAACCCTGCCATGTAACATAATGTATTTACAGGTTCATGGGCATCTTTAGAGATGTTTTACTTTGACAAGAGTTATTCAAATTGCTTTCCAAATATGTTATTAATTCCCCCTACCCCTAATGCATTGTATGAGAGTATGAATTGCCTTACACTTTCACCAATACTTGGTGTTAACATGCTTCAAATTTTTTGCCAATCTGTAGATGAAAAAATGAACTACTGCCAGTTCATGGCAGGTACTCAAAACTTTCTGACTGAATAAATGAATGAATGCTGTTTTAAGTCATCTATCCCCTATTACAAGCCAAACTGAGTATGCTGGCTACTTCTTTTTACTTTTCTGTAAATTACTTGGTCTTCACTTTTGCCCAATTTTCCTGGCAGGTGTTATCAATATGCAAGGGCTCTTAAGTTTTTTGTTTTTTTTTTTAAGTCATAATCCAAAATCAGAAACAAGAAATAAAAATCTGTTTCCACAAACTGATTCCTCACTATAGTTTTCTCTGTTCAACTAAAAGGTAGAGAATAAAGCAGAAAATATGAACACAGGCGGGGGGGGACATGGACTTGCAGTGGGAGATGCAGGACCTGGGTTCAACTCTGCTGCTTGGACAACTGTGTGATCTTAGGTAAGATCTTTTTTTCTGGATCTGATTCTCATCCGTACAATGAGATGTTTGTATTCAATAGCGTCTTAGACTCCTTTCTGTTCTGATACCCAACTATTCTGCAATTAGGAAATAATTCAACATTTCCCTCCGGTTTAACTGGATCCTGCTCTACAAAGGGTCAATGAGCTTCCCATCTACAACATTCCCAGGCCTGTAACCATCTGACAAGCTCAAATGCCACCTAGTTACTACTCAGGAACTCTGTCTTTTCCTGAGGGTATATGACGGTCTCTCCTTAACTTATGATGACAATTATAACTACTGTCATTACTATTATTCTGGCTAACATTTATAGAGCCCAACATTTATCTTCTAGGCACTGTGCTAAAGAGCAGATACGCACTGTCTCATCAGGGTTCCCATTCGAGAATGGGAATGTTGAGAATGTTGAGACACATGGAGGTTGTGTAATTTGCCTTAGGTCCCACAGAACACTTCTGCACATGCACAGGCTTCACTACCCTGATTTCTACACAGTCTAGGCAAAGCTAAAGAGAGCCCTTTCCATGTTTCTACTTTGTTATCCTTTAACATAAGTAACACTGCCTCGTTAAAGAAGTCAACTTGGTGCTCCTTTTCACTGTATATGCAAAACTAACCTTAAATTTCCTCATTTTTCTTATATTTTGAGGGCTTGACACAAGTTTTCACTTGTGTACTTGGCTTAGACTGATGATTCATTATGCGAAATGCCTAAATATAAGGTTAAGGACACCACACTCCCAACCAGAAGAATGCAAATGAAACCAACCTGGCATGTAATTTTCTACCCAGAAAGTTGGCAAAAATGAAATGATAGACAACATCCAGTGCTGGTGAAGGTGTATTGAAAAGGGTACCATCATACACATCATTACTGGGTGTAAACTAGCGCAGTACTTTCTAAGGACTATGTCACAGTGGCTTGGATAGTATCAGACTTTCAACTGTACATACAGCTTAGCTCCATTAATTTCTCTTTGGGGAAATCATCCTAAAGAAATACCATAAAAACACACATAATATAATACTATACACACACACATATTTTATACATTTGTGTGTATACATCTGGTACAGGTCTGTCACAGGCAGAAATGGGAACAACTTAAACTCTAGCAATAAAAGAAAAATGAAAAAAAAAGTGTGTTAATTATAGAATGGAATACCATGCAATAGCTTAAAAGATTAGGTATATCCAACACACATCGGCCTAGAAGGAGCTCTCCGACATATTCTTAAGTGAAAAAAGCTAGCTGCAGACTAAAATGTATATTGTGATTCTATTTACAAGTTTAAAATAATACAATGCCATCATATGCATTAATTTTTATATCTAATCCATATCCTGTGTATGTATTGCTGTACATTAAAAAAAAAAGTTATCTGTAGGATATACAACATTAATGATGTTTGTTTCCAGAAAGGGAGGGGATGGATTTGGCTTGAGGGTATGAATTAAAAAGAGAATTTCACTTTTGTGATGTTCTGCTTGGCTATTTTACAATCATTTATTACTTTAGTAATTAAAAAAAATTAAAATGGGAGCAAAAAGAAAGGGCCAGAGGCTGTAGAATATTGATTTTTGTAGAAACCAGACTAACTCCTCATATTAATGACTCATATAAACAGTAAATCAGATTAAAGTAGCAACCACAGCTAAACTCTGTCTTCACCATTCTGGAGGGAGGCCACCTCTTAGGAAGTCAGCTCCCCCAGGAAGGAGCTTATAATGTTCTTTAGCCCATGAATAAGCTCTAGAATTATACAATGCATTTCTCTCTTTCTGGCTTAGTGAAAATTACTCCTTGCTGTGATAAAAGATGCTAGCCTGCACCATAACAGTGATTGCTCTGAATGTCTGTATAATTCATATGGTACTATGAACATTTTTTGGTCAACAAAACCGTGCATGAATGAATTTAATCTAGGAGGCAAAGATGATTTCATCTGTAGTTTGCTGCTTGAAGGTTCTGTCATGTACGTAAGTCAAAATATATGGGCCACACCACCATACCCTTGATTCAGACTGCAGAGTCCCCTCCAATTACCATGTTTATCCTTAGTTCAGTGGCCGTACTGTGGAGAAGCAGCTATTCTGTTTCTAATGATTTCAGGTGCTCTTTGGATTTAATGGAATAAACTAGATGAATTACAACACCAGGGTTTTGCCATCTTTTAAGCCTCAGGGGCTCGCTATCACCACACCCACAGCAGACACCCAAAAGGTGTTTCTCTGTTTGTTAGAAATGGCTAATTCCTTGTTTTCTTCATCTATTTTTGCTTGCTTGTCTGTTTTATTTTTCTTCTTTTATACAACTGTATCAAGGGACTTGTTCCTAATAATCCAGCTTTTCAACAACCAATCTTTTTTGCCGATAATGAGGAATTTCAGTTTAAATATTTACTTGCATTGTTTTTAGGTATGTCCTGTCTGGCCTCAGCAAAAGTAATATGATCATATTTCAAAATGAGGAGACTCACAGGTGCACAGGGAGGCTGTGAGCCACTGTGGCAGCTGAGGGTGTCTGATAGATACATGCCTGGCAGAGACTCAGGGAAGCAGCTCACCAGATTCTTTGTAGACCAGGGTCCAGTTAACCAAAGAGAAACTACGGTGGGGGAGGAGGTGTGTGGAGCCCACAGGGTGGGAATGGGCAACCAGCCAGGAGCACAGGGATATGGATTCCCTCCAAGTCAAAAGAAGGAAGCAAATGGATTCCCATTCAAGTTCAAAAGGCCAGCAGCCAGGCTGCCTCGGGGTAGGGGGAGCGGGTCCAGAAGAATGAAACTAAGAGCTAACCCAAATACTGTGGAAAAAGGACAGACTTACCGCTAACCGCTAACAGCTCAGGGGTGGCTGGTTGGCAGCTCAGGGGTGGCTGGTTGGCACCCCAAGGCCTTCGGGCTATTCTCCTAGGCTCCAGATTGAGACTGCCCAGCTCTGTTTAGACTCTTCACCATGGTTCCCAACCAGGAAGTGGAAGCTCTGTGCTTCCTCTGCAAACACAGCCACAGCTGTGGCAGGCCAGAGTGAGGCACTGTCACTGTGTGTGCAAGTGGCATACCTTCTGCTGGGAATCACATGACAGGAGGTAAGGAATCTGAAATTTGGGGCTGGGATTTCTTCCCCTTTGCTTTTCCTGGGGAATGTGTTAGGGCTAGTACTTTGTCGCCTGCATCGTGGTTTGAAGGAAAGAGTTCAAAGCAAGTATCAGCACACCCAATTTTAGTCTTGGCCTTCATTCATTCATTATTCATTCTACCCTAATTCACTCATTCAACACATATTGATTAAATGCTTATGATTCACCAGGCGCCAGGCACCAGGCCCTGGGGTTGTAAGATGAACTAAAGAGAGAAAGTCATGACTGAATCTGCAACCCAGCCCTGAGACAGATATTAATCAGCCAGTTCTACAAATAAATATATAGTCAAAAATTATGATATGTGATGAAGGAAAGATCACAGGACTATTAGCATTTATTAGAATGGGGGCAGAGGAAGGAATATGTAGTCTGAGAAGCCAGGAAGCCTTCCCTAGAAATGAGAAGACATTAGTAAGAATTAACCAGATGAATGGGAAGGGAACATTTTAGACAGAAGGGATAGCACATGCAAAGGTCCTGGCATAGGAAAGATAGTATGGGATGTTTAGGGAAGAAGACCCAAGTGATTAGAACATGAGGCAGACTAGATTAATATGAGGTGGGAGTGACACACGGGGGCCAGCCTGACTGTCGTATTTCTTTTCTTCTCCTTTCTTTTCTTTTCTTTTTTCTTTCTTTCTATCTTTCTTTTTCTTTCAAGTAACAGAAAACTTCAACTGGCCAACAATGTTGCTAATAAGAGCATTCCTTGCAAAGAAGCACCAAAAACTAACCAATATCTATTGGCCTTTAGGTAAAGGAAAGTTCTAACAATTGAGGAGGAAATTCTGCATTCCTATAAAGGGGCTGCTGGTAGAGCCATGTTAGCCCATAAGTGTCCATTCTTCCCAGGGTAGCCAGCTCCATACTTGTCTTACAATATTAAGAGCCTTCAAGTGGTGAACACTTCTTATTGGCCAGGCACTGTGTTAAGCACCTTATGTGTATTATTTCATTTAATCCTCTCAACAACCTTAGAGGGTTCTTTATTAGCACTGTTCACAGATATTCCAGGTGTCTCCATTGGGAGGGACAGGACTAACATGATAGGACTGTACTTCTTACCTCTTTGAAAATAGGTATGGCCTTATTTAGTCAACCAAATGTAAGGGAAAGTGAATATGTTATTTTCAAGTAGAGCATTTAACTAGTGTTCTGGTCCAAACTTTCCTTTCTTTCTGATTATGAAAATGTGTGCCTAAGATCAGTGAGTGACATTTGGAAATGTCTGCAGATAGTTTTGATTGTTACAATGGGGGTAGTATTTTGGTTTTGGTTTCTTTCTTTCTTTCTTTTTAGAGAGAGAGGGATGTTTATTGTCTCAGAGGGGAAGATCTGAGGGAGGGTTGCAAAGCTACCTCCATGACCCAAGGACATAAACACACTTTCCTCCTGGGCCATGGCTCTGGGGGCTACCCACAGAGGGGAGAGGAGGCGTACACTGCCCTAAAACTTCTCCGGGAAGAACACAAAAGTGAGAGCATGCTTCTCAGACATGTCGGTGGCTGTAAACATAGAGCTGAAGGCATCTAGTTAGTGAAGACCAGGGATGCTGATAAATACCCTGCAATCCTCGGGATGGCCCCTGAAAACAATGAATTACAACAACCCTAAATGTCCAAGTGATGAAGTAGAGAAACCCAGATCTGGACAGAGCTTCAACCTGTGTCTCTGATTAACCACAATGAGCAAATCCCCTCTGCCAGGTGACACCAAAATAAGCCTGAGTGAAAAACAAACCTTTGTTGTATTGAGCCACTGATAAATGCAAGATGCTTAATATTCCAGAGTAAGCTCCTAACTTCAGCTCCCCACCTGACTAATCAGTGGTAGATACGATGATTACTCCCATTTTATAAATCAAGAATCTGAAACTCAGGGATGCCACCTAAGCTGCTTGACACCACATAGCCATGCAGAGCTGGGACATCTACCCTAATCATTTATCCCAAACCTATACATTAACCACTCTGCTAATGACTAACCAAATGTTAATCATTAAGGATCCTGTTCACACACTTGGGGTGGGGGGAGGACAGAACCGTGACCAAGAGCTACTGGACATCTCCCAAGGGAAGAAGGTAGCCTACAAAATTGCTCCTATTGGTCTGACAGCTATTTATTGAAGTAATTCAGAAAGATGTTGAGAAACAGGTTTAACTTACAGAGGAAGATAATATCTAAAAGTTTAATATTTTGCTTTAGTTCCCCATTCCCCATACTTCCCTTGTATATACAGGAACTTTTTGTCCTAGTCAATTTTGGTACCTCGGAGTTTCTCATTACCTCCAGAAAAATGAGGATTGCTAGGCCACTATCCCTTTACCAGGACTCTAGAGTTTGGGTTCAAGTGCCAGTTCTGCCTCATACTACCTGCGTTATTAAGTTACTTAACCTCTCCATGACTCAGTTTCCTCATTTGTAAAAATTAGATGGAGTAGTGATGGTACTACTCTAAATAGGTTGGCAGGGGACTCAAACCATCTAATATTTGTAGTGGTTGGCAATATAGTATGTATGACATAAGCATTTATCAAACAAATGAAGTTTGGACTAAAGAAATGGAAGGAGAAAAGTAGAGTTAAAGGAAGAGAAGTCCTACTTGCCATTTAGGACAACTCTGTGTTCTAAGCATATGTCAAAGTACTAGGGGAATACAGCTACAATCAATCTATTGGAGGGCGGGTAGGAAAGTCAGAGAATGCTCTGAAAAGGAGCTACTGCTTGGGCCAGGTCTTGGGGAAGGAGTGGGAGTAACCAGGTAGACAGAGTGCAAAGGGCACATTTGGGCAATGTGGAATAATTACCCTGGGGTTATCAGCTCAGGTGGTGGTAGCAGACAACATTAGTTGTCCTCCTCTTTGGGGACCTAATGATAAAGAATATAAAGAATAATAAAGAATTTTGACTGGAGCTTAGAAATTGCCCAAGAAAAATGGAGAAAACAGCGCCCAGCATTGAAGCTGTGGAGCACTGGGGCAGATACCAGATACCACCTTACATGACCTGCCTTTGCAAAATTCATTGTTGTGATCCTTAAAAATGAACAAGAAATGGCTTGTGGTTAGCCATTAATCTTTTTGGGGGGAATATGGACAGAGACATTTTGACGAGATCTGAAACTATCAAGCTGGGGAGGCAGGTAAGGCGAGGGGAGTAAAAATCTCCAGTCTCCTTTTATTTCCTAAATTCTTGGGTATCCTGGGTTCTCATTAGGACTTCAAGTGACTCATGGCTGGTCACGCAAGTCCAGCCTCCCTGCTCCTTGTGGCCAGTACAACCAGTGTCCAGGCTCCAGAGTCTCTGCAGCAGTGAAGCTGTCCCCTGCCAAGGCTTCTGAGGTGGGAGGAAACCAAAGCCTCCCAAATTTGATCCAGAAATGAGGTACTTGATCCCTGACACTGAAGAAAAGAAATTTGCTCCTGGATTTTATTTTGGTTATTTTCTTTGGAGCAGGGCCTGAGTCACATGCAAAATCGAAGTTTCACATGATGCTCTTGGGGCAGCCCAAGAGAAGAGTGGTATTTCAACTGCAGAAGTTTCTCAGCTTCAGTCCCTCCAAGTGGATTCCTGGGAAAATGCCCACTGCTTCAATTACCATACTAGGCCTCCAACAATAATCCTGGTTATACTGAAATGTAACCAACCTTTGTATTTCACTGAATACATTCTCAAGTATCCTTTCTTGAATTTGTTATTACTCTTCCTCAAAATCCAGAGAGAGGAGTTTGTAGGACTGGATGACCTTCAAAGAAGATTTTTGAGGAACAACAAATATTATTCATCCTAAGTGAAGAGATGAGGAAACTGAGCAACAGGAAAAAAAATGCTTGTTCAAAGCCCTATGATAAAATTATAATAGTTTTAGAATGAGAAATTGAGATTAAAGATTCAAACCAACTGCCCAAGATGT
>NC_081572.1:29678292-29821881 GCF_022355385.1 Mustela nigripes | reverse complement strand
AAAAAAAAAAAAAAAAAAAAAAAAAAAATCTTCCCATTCAGCTGGGGCTCTCCATTCAGCCTGGGGTGGTGGGGGTGGCTCAGTATGTGAATCTAGTTAGCAACAGCATTCCTGGAAAACTGGCCCATTGCTGAGCTTTCTGGTGAAATTCATCCACCTGTCATGCTGGGCCTTGGACAGGAGCCAGGATGGACAGGAAATAATAGGCTGCAGGATACCGGTGTGTGTCAGTGGCCCCGACCCTCCCATTCCTGAGCACAGATGAGCTAGAAGCCTGTGAGGTGTCACCGTGCCTCAGATGGGCTCAGGAGACCGCAAAGCGACCAGCGGGGGGGCGGGGAGCAGAAGGGATGAGCTCTCTTGCGGACTGCAGAATAATCTCTGCAGGGAAATGGCCCTGGCTCTTGGTCAGACACCTCCCTCTGTTCTTACTGACCGCATCCTGCACATGTGAGGCTGAGCCTTAGATCCAAAGGAGAATGTCTGTGTCCTTCCCACCTCCATGTCCCCCAGTCTCTTGGCCTCCCTAGTCGGTCAGAGAACTGGCTGCGATGACATCAACTGGCTAGAATTACATAAAACTTCCCTTTTCAACTCCCAGACTCCTGGATTCATATTTTGCTTTGTTTTTAATTTCCAGATGATTTCCCTTTGTCCAGCTGGCTTTCTCCCCTCCCCACCCCTACCTCCGTCAATTTTCATTTCCTATTTTCCATTAGCAGGTTTCAGACAATGAGGTGGAAGAAACATGGGTTCTCAAGAAGCCCAATTCATGAGGATGACCAATACTGGGCAAGCTGAAAGTATTTCACTGGAGAAACTACTCTTAAGTGCCAGGTGGGGTCATAGTAAAGTAGCATCAACCTTCTGTTCTGGGAAGAAAGATATTTCAGACAGTTCTTCCTCCTTATGACCCTTCTTACAGCCAATTCTACTGTGGGTGATGAAAGTAGGGGAAAACAGGCATGTACTTCTGCATCCGGATGCTGGCAATGGGCCCCTGACATGTGTCATTCATAGATTTGAAATTAGCAAGCCCACAGGCCAGAGTGTCTCAAATTCTAAGATGTCTATGGATCAACAGAGGATTTTGGTAAGATGCCACAGGTTGGGAGGTGGGATGGGGCTGAGGGTCTGCATTTCTAACAAGATCCCAGGTGATACTAATGCAGCTGGTTCTCAGACCACACTGTGAGTAGCGAGGCTACACTTACCTGGCAGTTTGGTTTTTGGAGATTTATCCTGAGAGAACATAGAAAATAAAGCTATATTGGGGCATGAAGTCTTCACCTAAGAAGGAGGACTGTGTAATGGAAAGAGGACTAATTAGGAGTGAGGAAACCAGGGCTGTATTTCAAGTTATACAACAAGCTAACTGGGTATAACCTCCCTGAGCTACAAGGAGGAGGTTCAACTAGGTTGACAAGTCCCCAACCTTTTCATACTGAATGTATGTTTGGAAGGATTTTGTCCACTAAATATGTTATAAACAACAGAATAACCCACGTGATTCTACTCTAGACAAATGAATAACCTGGATTGATTCTTTTGAACTTTAGAACACGTATCAGGGCATAAACAAAAACACCCATTAGGAAGCCTCTGGATCTGATGGTGTCCAAGGTCCCTTCTTAACACTGACATCTTTATGATCTCTGTAGTAGGTAGGTATAAAAGGGAAAGAGGGATGGATCTCCACTGTGTATAAAACATAAATTTCTATCCACAAAGGTCAGTTTAATGCTGAATATGTTATTGAGAAGATTCAATAATGGGTACATTATTGAGGGAAGGTGTTGAATTTCTTTCCCTAAAAACAGCTAGGAGAGGATAGAAAAGCATTATGCTAAGCTGTTAAAAGTACATCTCTGCCTAAATGCAAAAGAAATTACTATATATGTTTTTAGTGACACTTGCCCCATGTTTCTCAGTGACCCAGCAGGAGACAGGGACACACTTCAATCAGAATGATTTGAGGAGGGCCTGTAAAGGGGCTATTTTCAAAGGTATGCGTGGATTTTTTCCATCCAAGACTCAAAGCTGTGAAGGGAGAAGGAATTCGAGAACTGTGGCTTACTTACACAATTAGCAATTTCCCACGGCATTGCATTGGCACTTTTGTCGTGAATTAGTTGACTGTGCCTGTCATACAGGGGTCAGCCTCCGGATTTGCTCTTCTGTTCATTGTCTATCCTTGTTCCACTGTGTGTTTTTAAAATCCTACAGCCTTAAAATAAGTCTCCATATACGGTAGTGTAAGTCCTCCAATTTTGTTCTTCTTAAAGACTTAGTTCTTTGTAGCCCTTGGCATTTCCAAATATTTTTGAATGAGCCTTGTCAGTTCCACAAAAATACATGCTTGGATTCTGGTCAGAACCGTAAGGCATCTACAGATTAATCTGGGGAGAAGTTGTCACAATATTGAGTCATTCAACTCATGATTACCATATGTGCTCACATTTGTTTGGGCTTTTAAATTCTTTTCTGTAAAATCTTTTACATGTTTTTTGGTATCAAGGTTATACTGGCCTCCTAAAGTAAGTGGGGAAGCACTCCCTATTTAGCTAATCACTCAAAATTCTGTTTCTCTCCTGTACCTTTCTTATAGTACTTTCTTATCGTTCTTATACTGTATCTTTCTTAGAAGTACTTTGCCTTTTTGTTTTTCATTCATCTTCAAATTATGAGAATTCCGCCTGGTGCTATCTGCTGATGGTTCCTTGGGATTATTTCAGAAAATCATTTTCCTTATGACACATGGAGTAGTTTGTGTTAGTGAGTACCTTCTGCTTTCAAGTTTTCATTGTTCTAAATAAAACAATATTGCTTTTACCCCTTATGGAGTGTCATTTACTTCTAAGTACTGCCAGCTTTGTCTGAGATTTACAGCTGTATTCTGAGTGGTATGTTCTTTAAGATTTATGTTACAGAGACTCTGTATAGGCCTCATGTTGATTTTATCCTGTTTTCTCATTTTTTTTAAAGATTTTATTTATTTATTTGACAGAGAGAAATCACAAGTAGATGGAGAGGCAGGCAGAGAGAGAGAGGGAGGAGGAAGCAGGCTCCCCGCTGAGCAGAGAGCCCGATGCGGGACTCGATCCCAGGACCCTGAGACCGTGACCCGAGCCGAAGGCAGAGGCTTAACCCTCTGAGCCACCCAGGCACCCCTCCTGTTTTCTCATTCTGAAAGGGAGTGATGTACATATTTGGCTTTTTTCCCTGTTAACCTGAAACTTCTCAGACCTAAAGCTACTGAACTGGTTAACCATGAACTTCAGAATTCAGTAATTCAGTTACCTAAGGAGAGAGAATGCCAGCAGGTGAATTCCCTACTTCCATGGTTTCTGCTTTTTGTTTATTGAAAGTACTGGGGGGCCCAGTCAGTTAAGAGATCAAGTGGTTACGTGTCTGCCTTTGGCTCAGGTCATGATCCTGGAGTCCTGGGATCAAGCCCTGTACCAGGTTCCCTGTTCGGCAGGGAGTCGTCTTCTCCCTCTCCTGCTGCCTGTTCTCTGCCTACTTCTCCCTAATAAACAAATAAAATCTTTTTTAAAGTATTGTGTCAGGATTCACTTTCCAATGTTGCATTCCATCTGGTCTCTAACTCAGGCATAAGCTGAAGAAGTATATACATATCTCCTTTGAGTGGCCAGTTGCTACTTTTCTTAAGATAACTGAGGCTTTGATCTCAAGGCCACTCTATAGAGTGGTTTAGATACTCCTGCTGAAAGTAGACAGACGAAGTGGTATATTTCTCTTCTGTCCCTTGACCTTTTTTGACCTCTCCTAATTACCCATTTACAGGAGTCTCTTACCCTCTTGTGACTCTGCCTTTGTTTTCATGAGGAGGTGCCATAAATTAACCTTAGAGTGAGAATACTTGGTTCCATCTGGAGTGTATCACTTGGAGGTTCCTCAGACTTATTGTCTTGTGAATGGCACTCTTTACTAGTTTACTACCCTCTTGATGCTTTTTCCATCTTTTCATTATTCTACTGGTTATTCTGATGAAGACCTACAATGCAGAACCAGCTCCCAGTGCTCCACAACTGCTCTGTATCCAAAAATCAAGGTCCTGTACCATGCCATATTAATTTGTTTTTCTCTACCCCATATTAATTTGTTCATTGCCAGTATTATCATCAAATATTTTTAAATACTAGATTCCATTTTTTTTAGCATTTTTTTTTAGCTTCCATTTTTAAAAAGATTTTATCTATAAAAAATTAAAAAAAAAAAAAATAAAAAAAAAAAAAAAAAAAAAAAAAAAAAAAAAAGATTTTATCTATTTATTTGACAGAGAGAGAGCAAGCACAACCAGGTGGAGAGAGAGAAGCAGGCTCCCCACTGAGCAGGGAGCCCGGTGTGGGGCTCCATTCCAGGACCCTGGGATCATGACCTGAACCAAAGGCAGACACTTAACAACTGAGCCACCCAGGTGCTCCACTAGCTACCATTTCCTGAGTGCTTACTCATGTGCTCAAAACTATTCTAGTGTGTTACGTTCACATTTTCATATAATTCTTACAAAGAACCCTGTTAGACCAGAATAATATAATATTCTCCCTTCCTTTCTCATTTTATAAACTAGGATACAATACATCCTCACATAGTGGTTAAGCATCTTGCCCAAGGTCACATGGCTATTTAATGGCAAAGCTAGATTTTGTATTCAAATCTTTCTGACTCTACTACCTCTTCTCCTATCCATAGTGTTGAGTTTATGACTTTGACCCACTTCCCCACCATATTTTTCTCTGTCATTCACACTTCTGGGTTTTTTTCTTTTTAATTCACAAGTTGACGAACTATGACATGCCACTTCCTTCCTTCATGTCTTTCCATTCTAGCACCACATCTATATTGATAAGGACACATGAATTTGTTTTTCCAAGTGAAAGAAACGATAGCCATTGCACAGGCCAGCAGGCTTATTCTTACTTTACTTTTTGGGTTTTGTTGTTTTTCTATCATAAGTTTGATCATTATAATGAGTTTTGTCATATTGATTTTTATAGTTTTGCTCTTTCTGTTCTAATTTCCCTATCTTTTACTTTTCCATGTATACATCCCTATATTAATATCTGAAAACGATAATGTTTCTTTTATTCTTCCAACCCTTGGCCTTCACAATTTCCCTTTAGAACTTTCTTTTCAAGATTGATTTATTTATTTGAGAGGCTGTGTGTGTGTGCTTGTGGGCAAGCATGCAGAGAGGCAGAGGGAGAGGCAGAGAGGTAGACTACCTGCTGAGTGCAGAGCCCAAAGTGGGGCTCAGTCTCATGACCCTGAGACCATGACCTGAACCGAAACCAAGAGTGGTTAGATGCTTAACTGACTGCGTCACCCAGGCACCCCCAGAATCTCTTTTAATATGAGTTAATTTGCTCCATTCATTCTGGTGACTTAGGCATGGAAACTTCACTTCTCCGGACCACTCTTTTCTCAAATTAAACATTACTTTCTCAACTATCAAAAGTTTGCTTCATCACCAAATATTTTTGTCAATTTACTAAGCTGTAAAAAATTGATGAGAGGGGCCGCTGGGGTGGTTCAGATGGTTAAGCATCTGCCTTTAGATCAGGTCATAATCCCAGGACATGATCCCAGGGTCCTGGGATAGAACACCGCATTGGGCTCCCTGATCAATGGGTAGTGTGCTTGTCCTTCTCCCTTTGCCCCTCTTCACCCCCGGCTTGTGCACACGTACTCTCTCTCTTGCTTGTGCTCTCTCCCTCTCTCTCAAATAAATAGATAAAATCTTTAAAAAAATGGATGGGAACAGCAAGGTCTTCTATTTTATAGGTCATAAATTCTATTCCCTATATGTTACATAAATCTTAACGTTCGTGTTTATTTTTTGTTTTGGGTTTTTTTTTTTATAAGTACATTCTAGTCTGTTAAAAATTTGAATAAAAAAGTACCTTTCAGTTTGATCTCTTATGAACTATTTTTTAAAAATACTTGGATACAACATGGAGGCTTAAGTGGGTAGAAGAAGAATAAATGAAACAAGATGGGATTGGGAGGGAGACAAACCATAAGTGACTCTTAATCTCACAAAACAAACTGAGGGTTGCCGGGGGGAGGGGGTTTGGGAGAAGGGGGTGGGATTATGGACATTGGGGAGGGTATGTGATTTGGTGAGTGCTGTGAAGTGTGTAAACCTGGTGATTCACAGACCTGTACCCCTGGGGATAAAATATAAGTTTATCAAAAATAAAAAATTAAAAAAAAAATACTTGGCTTCAGAAATTACCAACTAAGTTGCTAACTTCTGACCTTTTCCCTCCTTTCCCACATGTACTGTAAATCTCTTTCCATTACCATCTTCATTACAGTGTGCAAAAAAGTCTATATTTGTAAAACACCCTCTTTTCCCTTCTTGATAGCATACTCAAACTCATTCTTATTTTTGAGATATAACACTGTATAAGTCTAAATATGACATGACTTCCCATTTTATTGCCAGAGTCATGAAACTCCCACTGAATGCTTTAGCTTTTTGAAAGGATTCAAATATAAATCATAGGGTTTATACACATCTCTATTTCTACCATTCCTACAGTTTTTTCCACTATTTATTAGTGTGAAGGCTCCCATACTCCAGCTCTTTTAATGCATTAAGGGTTCCTCTTTATAGTCAACCTTGTACATTGCTCTAAAATTACACCCAATATTTCTTCTCTCAATGCCTTGTTCTCATTTCCTATGTTATTTAACTAACAAATTGTCAGTTGGAAGTTGTACTTGTACACATCATAATATAATTTTAATTAGTGCTGTAGCACTTTTTCTGAATTTTTTCCTCACACTCTTTTACTTGACTTCTACTAGCCTACTAATTTATTTGAGACTCAATTGTTCTCCTCTACTAGATTAACATTCTCTTTTTCTGGGTCCTGGTTCTAACTACTTTAAGTGAAAGAATCAGTGGGAAGCCTTCACAAACAGTTTTGGAAACAGGAGAGGAACTATCAACTATCAAGATGCTACTCGAATGAATAAAATCCAGTCAATTCCTCAGCCTTATGTCTATCCACTCAAGATTTAAAGTCCTAAGAGATGAAGTCAGATTGACTAAGCTTAAGTATCAGGTTGGTTAGAGAAAGGATATGATAGAATAGCCTTGAGGAACACTTCAAGTTTCCATACAGCAAAGGAAAGGATTCTATATTTATAATTTCAGTAAATTTAAATATAATAGGAGTAGGTTATTTTCCATTATGAAAGTAGGGTGCTGTCAAGGAAGGAGAATGAACAGAAAAAGGAGTGAATGCAGTGAATGAAACAATGTAGATACCCAGTATGGGCTTTTAGTCTTCTCTTTTTTTCATATCAATAGAGACACTCTCCATTCAGTTGGGCAGGCATTACCAGCCCAGTTCTTTTTTTTTTTTTTTTTTTTTTTTTCTTTTTTAAAGTAGGCTCCATCCCAGCATGGAGCCCAGTGTGGGGCTTGAAGTCATGACCTGGAGATCAAGACCTAAGCTGAGATCAAGAGTTGGATGCTTAACCTAACTGAGCCACCAGCTCAGTTCTTTTAATTCTCCTCTTGGATGCTAGATGATGTCTCTGCTGCACCTGCTAGCACACTGAAAATAACAGAGATCTATGAACCTACAGAGCTTATATAAGCTGCCTGAACCTCATTTTTATCACCCATGATATTGAGACATGCTTCCTAAATTTTTGTTAAGATTATTAGTGGTAAGATGCAATGCCTAATACACAGCCATCCAAGAAAATGTTGGTCCTCCTGCCACCTCTTCTTCAGACTACCTCTTGGATGATTTTCACATTCGTCAAGGGACTTTTTCATAATCTCCTTCCACAGAAAGCCCTGTCAAAACCAGTTCTCCACATCAGAAATGTTTTCCAATCTTATACTTTCTATGAAGACTTACTTGACATGTCAGTTCGACCAGCTAAATCTCTTTTCTGTCCCTAATGGAAACAACAGAGCAGATATATCCACTACGTGTCACAGTGCTACTGTCCATGTGTTTTTCAGTCCAAATCTCAGGTCCACCTGCTACATTTACCAGATGCATCACTCACATTACCTCCCTAAGTGACCTGTATTCTCTCCTAAAATCACATGATGCCATCAGTTCTGCTACTTTTTTTCTTCTGATATGGGTTCCAAATTAAGTTCAATTTCTCCCTTCTAGGGCTCTATATTAAACTCCTTACTTCAAAAAAATGAGTTATGAAAATCTGAGCTATATTTTTCCAATGTCAGAGTCAGTGCCTTCATTCTGTAGCTAAGCAGTAGAGCAGGAGATACCCTGGGTATCTTTGGCTGCATATGAAGAATGGATTACAGGTAGCAAGACTGAAGGGTCTCACTGGTACCCCAGTGAGAAACACATTGCAATAATCTAGACAGATGAAGACAGGCATGAACTACTATATGCCCAGAACTGTGACAGAAGATACTTATAGAAAAGAATAATAGGTAGCATTGTCTTTTCTTAGACTGTTCATCTATGACTATTCTTCTTTTGTTCCTGCCTTCCTATGTCTTTCCCTCTCTTCCTCCAGATTTTTTTTCCAGTGTGATCAGTCTTTTCCCTTCTTCAAACATCCTATTCACATCTGAGACTATATCCCTTGTTAAAGTCAAGCAGGCAGAGACTTCAGAAATCTGCATGTCTGAACTTCTATAGTTGTGCTATTGCTGTTGTAGCTTTTCTGTCCCCAGATCTAAACCACTGACTTATGATCTTCTTCCTCCTCCTCTATCTTAATCTATATACTTGGGCCCCTGGAACCTCCCAGTATTTCACTGCTCATCCAAAGTACCATGCTGCCGCTGTCCCAGAATGTACCACCTACCATAAAGCCCAAGCTTTTGAAGTTAGAAAGATTGTCTTCATTATCCTCATTTTTTATGTGTGGAAAACCTGAAGTTAAGACAGATTAAATTATTTGCCCAAAGTCACGGCAAATGAGTAGAAAACTAGGTTTCTTAATCATTGCCTTAGGCTCTTTCTAACAGTTATTAAGTTCCTGTCCCAATTAGGGAGATAAAACCGCAATCATCACTTCTGCTCTATGATAGATCATTTGAAAGGAGTTTGTAAATAGCCATGTACCTGTCCCAGCTGCTTGACTATAAACAGATAGTTGTGTTTTTTTTTAAACAGATAGTTTTCTTAAGAAATTCCACTGACCAGATTGATTGCTTCCTGATGTAGAAATCCCACTAAAAGCCAGAAACCATCTGGAATCCAATTATGAAATAAAGCAGGACTTAATACCCAGGCTGGAAGTAAGAAAATGATAGATGATATTCTGGCTTTGAAATATCAAAGGGTTATTGGATTTTATGGCTTCCATTTGGTTTTTATTTCATACCATTGTGCCCTTTAAATGCCCAAGTTCCTGAGATAAATCACTCACCTCAAGAAATGATGGTCTCACAACCCTTTTGTAACCTGCAAAAATGTCACATTTATTACCATCATTTCACAGTGACTTTGCTATTTTACCTCTACTGCAAAAGAGTAACACATAACACAATGAAGACAGATGCTATCGTTTTCATAGGACTGAGTTGAAAGAAAGATGTGGGTGCTACTGAAAGCTTGGTCTCTTCTAGTGAATTCCACAGGCAAGATCTGTAGGGGACAACCACCAACCCTAGAAAATACCGGGATTATCAAGGGCATAGGCACCAAGAGCAGACACCTAAGGGACTAGATCTGGTTGTAGTCTTTTTGAGTAGCACTGTCCCATATGCCAGTCATTTGCCACATATGACTATTTATTTTAGGTTACCTAACACAAAATTAAAAGTTACAAAAGACAAGAAATAACAAGTGTTCACAAGGATGTGGAGAAAAGGGAACACTTGTTCCCTTTTTAAAGAAATAAAATCACTTTTTATTTTATTTTTTAAAAGATTTTTTATTTTATTTATTTGACACAGAGAGAGAGAGATCACAAGTAGGCAGAGGGGAAGGGGGAAGCAGGCTCTCCACTGAGCAGAGAGCCCAATGTGTGGCTCAATCCCAGGACCCTGAGATTACAACCTGAGCCGAAGGCAGAGGCTCAACGCACTGAGTCACCCAGGCACTCTGAAATGAAATCACTTTTTAAAAGAGATATCTTTTTAAAAGAGATATCACTTTTTAAAAGAAAATGAACATCCCATGTTCATGGCAGGATTATTTAAAATAACCAAGATAGGGAAACAACCTAAGTGGACACTGACAGATGAATAAAGAAAATGGGGTATGTATTTTTAAGTGGAGTATTACTAAGCCATGTAAATTAATGAAATCCTGATTTGGGGGACAACATGGATGGATTTTGAGAATGTTATGCTAAGTGAAATAAGTCAGAGAAAGAAAAATACTGTGTTATCTCACTTGTATGTGAAATTAAAAAAAAACTCAAAGAAACAGGGAACATCTTGTTAGTGTTAGGTAATAGCACTGTATTAAAGGGAAAAACAGTATTTTTATCATTGCAGAAAGTTCTATTGGACAGTGTTGTTACAGAGAAAGGCGGAATAAAGAAATGAAATGAACTGGTCATGGAGGGAAACTGTTACAGACTTGGTCATAGCACAAGGAATGAACCAAGGCAGTGTGGCATAGTGGCTAGGAAGAGAAATGAATTCTAGTAGAATTAGAAGATTAGTCTAGTCCATTCACACCTGCTCATTAACCTCTCTTGCTTGTTTTTTTCTTTGTAGTGGGCAATGATTAGTGTTACTTCCCTATAGGGTTGTTTTGAGGATTAAATGAGACCTTGTATGCAAAGGGCTTTGCATGTTCCCTGACATCATATGTGCTCAAGAAATTACAGTGATTGTTCTGAGGGGTGAGGTCACTTTACCAAATAACTATTTCATGCGGAGATCTTTCCATCTAGGAGCTTGGACTTACCTCAGAGTTGAGAAGAAGCCCTATCTCAGAACACTAGAATTCTTGAAATTATAAAAAAAAATGAAATGATTATTGAGAGAGAGGCCAAAAGAAACAAAGTTGATGAGCCCAATACCAGAAAGGATCTCAATCAGCTGCAGGCAACAGAAAGCCCAAATAACCTGTGACTTGAAAGAGGAAGAGGTTTATTTGTCAAGGAAGTTATTTAGCTTTCTGCCACAACATCTCTAGTGTATGGTTTTCATCCTCAGTTTCAATATGTCAACTGCTCTTCCAAGCATCATGACTACAGTCCTGGAAGGATAAAATAGGCTTCACCTTTTTATTTAGGAAAGGGTGCTTCCACACACTCCTTCTACAACATCTCACTGACCAGAAGAACTCTGTACCACCTCTAATGGTAAGACAAGCAAGGAAGAGAAATTTTGTTTGTTTGCCTTATACTGAACCACATGAGGTTGCCTGTATTTCAGCATTTTCAGGTGAAAAGGAAACAGTTTCATATTGTTCAGCCCAAAAGTTGGGCACCTTGCCACCCTGAACAAAACTGGGGTTCTGTTGGAAAGAAAGGAGAGTATAGACATTGGACAGGCAACTGACAGCGTCTGCCACTAGCTCCCACTTCACACCAGGCCAAGTATCAATCTTGCCACCCCCGAAGGCAAATATTACATCATGTCCTAGAGAAGGGATTTAAAATTACTCAGCTGAGAGACTGCAGAGCTGGGATAGAAAGCTAGACTTTCTGTCTTAAAGTCCATGGGCACCCCACCATATTCTCAAGGGAAAAAGCAAAAATGAAAAAGCTATAAACAACACAAAATTGAAAAAACCCAAAAGGTTTGATCATAACAGGGTATGTGTTGCACAACACTATTTAAATCGGCCACACATTTTTTCTTTTAATCAAAGGTTTCAGTCACAACTGGGATGAAACAGGATTACACATAAGTGGAGGGAAAATATATTGGCTCATTTTGTTAGAATTTAACTCAATTTCCATTTCTGTGTCTTTCTCTTGCGGGAATAGTTATCTGACTTGATCCTGAACAATTAGGCAAGATGAGATTGTTTAAAGACGATTATTAGAAGAGAAAGTGACATTGGATTTTTTTGTTTCATTTACTTTGATTCTTCTTTTGTTTTTATTGGGTTTATTTTCCCAAAGTAAAGTATTTGGATATTAAAGAAAACAAATCCACAGAGTTAAAAAATGTCTTGTCTAAATAATAGAAAACTACTGCCTCTATCTGAATTATTGAATTCCATTGTTCACTCTCATAAGATATATTTTTCTACTTTTGTGGTTTTATTATTATATGTTGATAATTCCCCAGGTTTCTCTGTGTGTGTGTGTGTGTGTGTCTCTCTCTCTCCTATTTATTTATTTATTTATTTTTGGAGATTCCACCCTGGGTGTTCAGCTGCCTACTGAACATGCTACATGAATGTCTCATAGAGCACCTCTGTGTCAATTTATCAAAAACTGACTTCATGATCTTTCTCTTAAACAAACATCCTGTTCCTCTTCTAGTACATTTCTTCTAATAAATGACAACACCAATTACCCAGTTGCTCAGACTCAAAGCCAGGAAGTCATCTTTGACGCTTCCACTTCTTCATCCCTTTCATCTCCAATCAATCCCCCAAAGCCTGTCAATACTACTTCTTAAACATTGCCCAGAAAAAGGAACCCCCTTGCACTGTTGGTGGTAAACTAATGCAGCCACTCTGGAAAGCAGTATGGAGGTTCTTCAAAAAGCTAAAAATAGAGTTACATTATGACCCAGCAATTGCACAACTGGGTATTTACCCAAAGAATACAAAAGTACTAATTCAACAGGATACCAGCTCTCTGAAGTTTATAGCAGCATTATGTATAACAGTCAAGATATGGAAGCAGCCCAAGTGTCCATCAACAGATGAATGGATAAAGATGTGGTGCACGCATGTGGTATAACAGAATATTATTCAGCCATAAAAAATAATGGACTCTTGCCATTTGCAATGACATGGAAGAAGCTAGAGAGTATGATCTTAAATGAAATAAATCAGACAGAAAAAGACAAATACCACATTATTTCATTCATATGTAGAACTTAAGAAATGAAACAAATAATGGGAAAGAGAGAAAAAAAAACAAGAAATAGACTCTTGACAGAGAATAGATGGGCCAGAGGGGAAATGGGTGAGGGGATGGGTGACATAGGTGATGGGGATTAAGGAGTGGAGATTTCATGGTGAGCACTGGGTGATTAAAATCAAAAATTAAAAAAAAATTCCCAGACCCAATCAATCATTTACAGTGTACCAAGGCTTTCTCCAGTGTAAGCAAACTTGCAAAACTTAACTAGTTAAAGGAAGACATACTCTTAAGCTAACAAAGATGATCTGGATGGAAATGGTGTCATCTAACTTCATCACTGATGTATCATCTCCACGGAAACTACTGGAGGACTCATGGCTGTCTCTAGACCATGAAGAACCCCAATGCTATTAAGACACAGAAACTGAATGGTGTATGTGGTAAAGAATTGAATGTAGCCTCTTTTCTTCCAAAGGAAACTTCAAAATGACATTATGTCAGTCTCATTACTACTACATCCCTAGCACCTGTCAGGTGTCTGGCACATAGTAGACACTCAGTAAATATTTACTAGGAGTTGGGACATGAATAAGAGGGGTCTCATTTTAATTCTTAATATCGGAACATTTTTAATGATCATTTCAGTTTCTCACAAAAATACTCTTCATCTGGCTAATACCTGGGACACTGAATTCAACCCCAAACAAGCATTGGGACCTGGGATCCAATTATTGGTTCACCTTCTTGTTATTATAACTTGACAAGATATCTTATATAGTTCTCAAAATCGCAGTATGCAATGGGGAGAAACCAGACTTTGGAATCTCTGACTTGTCATTTACTAGTTTCGTAACTTTCTTCAATTTACTCAATCCCTCTGTGCCTCACTTACTTCATACAAAAAGTGAGGGCAACAAATAGATGCCTTATGGAATGACTGGGATCTAACGCAATGAGATAATATGAGGGAAGCACTGCGCAGGGTTCCTAACACAGAGCACATGTTCAGTTAGTGATATCGTCCCTCTGCACTGCCTTGTGTAGTCCTGACATCTCATAACTGCTGGCCTTCCACAAGTGTCTGGAAGTCAACCACCCTCTACTAATCCACCACAGAGCTCTTGACCACCAGTTCATTCTTCTTCTCAGGTTGTGTGGCCAGGCAGGGTGGGATTATCTGGGTGGCTCTGAATGGGTGATTTTTTTGATACTCTGGCTCCTGATAAAAACAATCACAAGTTTTTATGTTTGCCACTACATTTCTATTGCTGAGCACATTCTTTCATTTATTCATTGAACACGTATTTACTGAGTGCCTAACTATGTGCCAGCAGTATCAAGGCCTTGGGGTTAGTGGTGAACAAGACAGGCAGAGTGTCTGCTCTCCAAAGGTCTGCATTAGAGGGAGAAGAATAGACTAATAAATGAAGAAGAATGAGATTTAAAATAGTTATATGTGCAACGGAGAAATTAAAACTAAGATATGATATAGTAATTGGGGGAGGAGGAGGCAAAAGAAACAAGGAGACTAGTTTGGAAACCTTTCAGTAGGATAGGCTTCAGACAACTTAGAACGAATGGTTATGTTTGGAGATGGAAAAAGTGTGAATGGTTTCAGAAATAAATAAAATCTTTGGAAAAAAAGGGGGGGGGGGCGCCTGGGTGGCTCACTTGGTTAAGCATCTGCCTTCATCTCAGATCATGAACCCAGGGTTCTATGATGGAGCCCCACACTTGGCTTCCCTACTCAGAAGGAAGTCTGCTTCTCCCATTCCCTCTGCCTGCCACTCCACCTATTTGTGCTCTCTCCTATAAAACAGAGTAATAATTGAAAAGGGGTGTGAAGGGAGAAGATGCTGTCATTCTATTTTAAGATGGGATGCACAATGTGTGTCCACTGATAGGAAGGTTCCTCAAGAGAGAGAAATTGATAAGACAGAATGGGAGGTTCATGGGAATTCCATAACTATCTTCCCAATTTTCCTGTCAATCTAAAACCACTATAAAATAAAAAGTTTATTTAGGGGAGGGGAAGGATAGAGCAGAAAAAAGAAAACTTTCAAGAGCAAAATCCTCAAAGAGGAGCTGGTGTCCAAAGCCTGAGTGGAGGAGTATAGAGTTGGCCACCAGTGAGCATCATTCATTTCTTGGTAAAAAACTGAATGAATTTTAGTGCATTTTAAAATTATATGTATCCACTCACTTTTATCATTATAACCTTTGGAGATTATTGTGATACTCTTTCTTATAAAATAAAGAAACTGAGGTTCAGACAAATAAGGCTCTGGTTGAGAACAACACTTGCCATCAGCCAAAGGATTTTGAAAAGCAAAGGTCAGACTTTGTGCAACACCTGTTTGCTTGGTAAGGGACTGAACACGCTGTCTTTGTTAGGTGTAATGCAAGTAAGGCGTTCCGCCAGTGTATGTTGGTCTTAGTTTCCTCAGCTGCGAATAAAGATATAAGGATATATTTGCTAATATACAAAACACATGTAAGGGCCTTTGGATCTAGACCTTTCTGATTTTAATTTTGTTGAGTAATTTCTTGTGACGAAGAGTGAGACAGGTTGGGAGGGTCTTCCATTAAGACAAATGTGTAGGTGGCAGAGAGAGGGATCTGAGTATCTCACGTTGTTCGCCACACGTTGCTTGGAGGGTCTGTTTACAGCAACACACACTGTGTTGGAATCTTCCACGTCGCTCTGCAAGCAGGTGTTGACAGCATCATCTTTGCTCTTCTGCATGTGTTCAGTGATTGCGAATAAAGATGCAATAATGCTGAGTCGGCCTCCTTGCCCTCCTCCTGGGCAACCTCATGAGGAATAAATCAGAAATGTCTGTCTAAAATGACAGATCATTCTTGACAGCCACACACAGGCTCTCTGAGTTATCTACATTTTTTTCAAACCTTTATCCAGTTTCTAGTCCTAGTGTGAGTCTGAAAATCTGAGAAATTTGGGAGTACCCTCCCTCCCAGATGAAAATTATATTTCTAAAATATTTTAGGTTTATATCTACCAGGCAATACAATTCCTTTATTAATTCAAGTCAATTCAATAAGCATACACTGAGAGCCTGCTAATATACTGGGCCTCATTCTGGAAATTGGGAATAGAAAGTTGCATGAGACACAGTCCTAGAACTCAAAAGATTCCATCTGACGGGTAGTTTGAAGATTTATTGTTATATGAAGGAATGGCAGCAATATCATGGCATAGTCTCAAGGAAGGTACCATGATGGCCTATTCCATTTTTTCCTGTGTCCCTCATTCTTTCATTTGCCACACTCTCCCAAGATCTACCTGGTTCCCAGACTTCCAGTTGAGTTTGTCCAATGCAGATATGAGAGGTTGAGTGGAAAGTGAGTCAGGATAGTCATTCCTGTGGCTCTCCATCTGCAGAGTCACTACTGGTTGGAGCATCCTTCATTTGTCAGGTGGCCCTCTCCACATACCTCTCTGCCTTAGGTCTTGGTGACTATTCCCTTCCTCTGCCCCTTTAGCCCTGGGAGTGAGAGGTATCCCTCCATTACTAAGCCTGAGTATTCTGCCATTCATTCCTTATTCCTTGGTACTGCTGCCTATGACTTCATAAGTGTTTCTCTTACTCATCACTCAATGACCTCACTGAATGTGCCCTTTGTTTCCCATATGGACTGTGATTGATCGGCACACACCTCATTTATGTTTGCCATAATTCAAGCTCTTCTTCATTATATGCCGTGGCTCTTAGGGATAAGCCTCTTGAGAAACATGTAAGAGAGCCAGGGCAATGAAGTCAGTAGGCCCTGAGTGCCATCTCCAGCTTTGCTACTAGCTGGGGCATGAAGTCAGACACGTTAATTAACTTATTTAAACTTTAGTTTCCTCATTTGTAAAATGGAAATGAAAGTCATCTATCTCATAGGTTTTTTGTAAATATTAAATGAATAATGTATGTATGACATCTTACGGTTCCTGGAATGGTATTTTTATTTATTTCTTATTTATTTGAGAATGAGAGAGAGAGAGAGAGAGAGAGAGAACATTCACAAGGGGGTTGGGGAGGGGAAGAGAAGGAGAGAGAGGGAGAGAATCCCAAGCAGGCTCCACACCCAGTGTGGATTCCAACATAGGTCTTGATCTCATTTCCCTGAGATTATGACCAAAGCCAAAATCAAGAGTCAGACACTTAACCCACTGAGCTACCCAGGTCCCTTGAAATAGTAATTTCTAAACAAATATTAATCTCTTTCACCTTGGGATTCTAAGAGAGGTTTTTGGAAAACCCCATGTAGAATCCCTAATAGAGGGTAAGACACAGCACAAGACTTCTCCTGTAGAAAAGCTTTCTTGATTGCCAACTGCAGTTGACTTCTCATTCCTCTCAAATCCTTGAGTTCTTTGTTTACATTTCGCTAATGGCTTGATTCATATTTTGTCTTAAATTTCAAATATTAAATATAATATCAAATGCCTACATTTATGAATACTGATGTTTAATGACTTCCTACCCCCATTAAATCATGCATTTCCTAAGGCTAGGAATTGCTTCTATGCACATTTATATCCCTAGTACCTATACAGTGGATGATGCCTAACAGCAGCTTAACAATTTTGGAGATGACCACATGTCTGGATGAATGAAATGAATAACAACCCTAAGAAGTAAAATGCTATTTCTAGAGGGGAAGATTTGAGGGGCAAGGAGACCGTTCAGAGGACTGGATAATATAGTACAGAAAAGAAAAGATCTTAAAATAAGGAAAGAAGGACAAACAGATTTGAGAAATGCTTAGGGAGTGACTATTTGAATATAAAGGGTAAGAAAGGGATGAAAAAAGAAACATGGGAATTCATGCTTGGGCATCTGCACGTATGGTTTTATTATTAACCAAGATAGGAAGTATCAGGGCAAACTGAGGGTTTAGGTGCTAGGCAAGTATAGGATGGAGGAACAGATTATTCTCACTTCAACATGTTGAGTTTGTGGTGACCAAGAAATATTTCACTGAAGATGTTGGGGATATATCTATGAAGTTTGAAGGGGAAATGGGAGCTTGAGGGAGGTGATCTTCTGTGTTCAAATAGTTTGTTCGGCATAATTTCATTTATCCCTCTATAAAGGAATTATCTGTTTGCACTCTAACCTTTAAGGTCCTTGTCTTCGTTGTATTCCCAGTGCCTAGCATGTAAAACTTGCTCAGTGAATGATCTTTCAACACAGGAACGGTTGCTGGACTTTGGGAATCATGGGCTGAGAACAGGTAGTTGCATAAGTCAGGGAAGGAATGAGATTGTTCACTAGGCTGGGAAGGAACCTCTAAGAGGAAGAAAAGCTCACATAAAGAAGATTGTGGAACCAGAGATAGGAAGAGAGTCAAAAAAAGAATGTTCTCTGCATTTCAAAAGAGATGATTTTAAAAGAGGAGGTTGTGGAAGTGTTAGTGTCTTTGAGATCAAATGGGCTGAGGATCAAAACCACCGATTTTCTATTTTTGCAGTTGGAAATTAAGAAATCATTGACGACCTGAGCAAGAACAATTACTGTGAAGATGACTTTAGTCAATTCAAAATGATACAGATAAGGAAATACATAAAATGAAAGTATCCCAATCTTGCATGTCATAGAAATGTAAAAAAATAAAAGTTAGAACAATAAACTATATTAAAGGAAGCTTTTAAGAAATCATAATTAAACACATTCATAAGTTGAGGGAAGGAGCCAATGAGATTCAAAGAAGGTGAAGATACAAGCAGGGAAGTCTGTAGGACAGTTTTAAATTTCTATGGTATTAGGATTTGTAGAAAGTATATCATATTCTTATTCATATCTACCAGCCATTTAATATTTTTCTAGAAACCCTGTTTTGGTCATTTGTTGGCTCACACCCACCAAAATATTTGAGCCGCTAAATCACAATACTCAGAGTCATGGAGATGTGTTTTCATGTCGTGTTGGAGAAAGCCAATCACCTCAGACTTTAATGAGACTTACCACTAAAGAAAACATTTTTCATTCTGGCATCACCCCTTTCCTTGTTTCTTGTAGCACTAAGAGACTCCCAAGGATAAGCTGCCAATATAACCATCACTGACCCCTGTTTAAACACCATCACAAATAGTGCCTCATGTTATTGCTTACATCACCCAGCAAAAGAACATGTCCATTGGGTTTTGAAATTATTAATTTCAGTGATGTTTAATACCTTTAGGAATAATATTTTTTTACACTAAGATCATGACTGACTTCCCATAGGTCTCTGCTCCCTCTCAAACCTTATGTTTGACCATTTGCCTGTAAGCTTATTCCACAATATTTTAAAGAATTGGCTAATTGCAGCCAATTTTCAACATTGCTAAACTCTTCTGCAATGTGTCTTAAATTTGGTTTTGTAGATAATTAACCAGCTTGAAACAAACGGATGTCTGAGTATTTCTTTGATAATGCATTGAATAATATCAAATGCATACCTAACTAATACTACCATGCTAAATATTTTCATAAGTGATTTTCGGTTCTTCTTTTGGATTTCAGTTCAAGCTAGTAAGGTAAGGTGAAAATTCTTTGGGGTTGACCTAATTGGACTTTCTTCCCATTTTTCTTTCTTCTGGGTAATAGGGTTGTTTTCCAACAATTGTTTTTCATTTTGTTTACTCAAAAGTAAACCACATTAAGCTTTTTACTACTTTAATCTGTTCCAGGTATTAGGTCCTATTTGAAATGTAGAGACTATTTTCTACAACAGAATAAGGTTTGGTTCATCCTGTTTCAAGTTTGGGCAAATAAGAAGTGTACACTCTCTTGCTCCCAGTATTCAGTAAATACACCTATTGCTTAATTTCTAAATTCTGAACTGGAGCATGAATTCTTCTAGAAGAAAAGTATAGCAGGTTTCAGAAGAGCTTTTAACCAATTTAGGATGACAGAACTAGGCTTTTCATAACCAGCCTGTGCTGTACTAGCCCTGTTTAATTTTAGATAGTAAACACAGTCTAGAACCTTCCCCTCAGCTGCAGAGACTGGGCTAGCACAGCACAAAGGTATCAGAAGTGAAATTTTGGACCTGTGATTTAAAGTTAGCTTTCAGCGAACCAGAAATTGAAACCCTTTGAAACAATAATCTAATCAACCTGCACTCACAAACGTCTGCTGTGAAATGTCAGTCTTTCTATCACCAACAGCAAAGTCTACTTCCATGGTGTTTACAAGTCCAGCTTTGGAAAATCTGGTCCTACTCCCAGACTAACTTCCTCTGTGATAATTGCTAACATAACAGTAGAACACAGTGACCTTATTAATAGAACCCTTATTTCAAAAATCTCTCAGCTACCCAGCTGCCTTCCTTCAAGGGGCTTCTATTTATGTTGATACCAGTGGCTGTGCTTCTGAGGACCCAAATCAGTCCATATGGCTTCCCTCCACAGATGAAGTGATAAATTAGACTCCAGGCCCAAATTCCTCATTCTCCAGTCTGCATTGTACCAATCTGCAGTGAAACACTTTTATTCTGGTGAAACCACATTACGGAAACTGGATTCTGGAGGTGAAGAAGATGGAGAGAGATAAAGAAAGCTAAACAAGTCAGCCAGAGGGATCTCTGTGTGCCCGTCCTAAAAGCAAGTGTTTGCAGTAAACGCGAAGGGGGAAGGAACTGTGAGAGAGGAGCTATCCTTGAGAATGTGCTTCCTTTCATTTGCATTCTGTGCAAACTCTTTTTTCAGAGCATTGACTGGAGGGAAAGCTGGAGGGAAATTTTCTTGTCTAGTCTTCTCAGGGAACCATAAGTTTCTTGACATAGGAGCTGTTCTATTTCCTCAATGGCTAACACAACTGCTGGTCAACAGCTGGTGCCCACTACATGTTTATCTAAAGAATTAATGACAGTTAAGGAGCAGAAGTTCAGCTTCTGCACACTTTCTGGACTCCAAGGAAGTTTTCAAATATATCATTTGTGCATAAAATTGCCAGTTCCTGTATAACCTCGCTAGAACAGATGTACACTCATTAGAGTGAGTTGCTGGTACCAGAAAGTACACATTTCTAGCTTTGTCATCAGAGGATAATACAAATGCATCTACTCATTCCAGGAAATGCTCTTCCAGGCTCAATGACATTCCCATGGGTTATGACCTAAGTCTGAAAGAGCTGATAGAACAGGACAAGACTCACTGTAATGGTTAATTTTTTTTTTTTTTCAAAACAGAGAGAGCTAGAGTGCCTATGAGAGAGCACATGAGCAGGGTGTGGTGGGTGGGGGGAGGAGGTGGGTAGAGGGAGGGGACGGAGCAGACTCTCTGCTGACCGGGGAGCCCAGGGCCCTGAGATCATGACCTGAGCTGAAAGCAGATGTTTAACTGACTGAGCCGTCTAGGTGCCCCAGTGATGGTTAATTTTACGTGTCAACTTGAAGGGCACTTGGGGAATGAGATTAACATTTGATTCAGTGGACTTTGAATAAAACATATTGCTACCCCTCCATAATATGACTGGGCCTCATCCAATCACTTGCAGGCCTTCATGTAACAAGGACTGACCTCAAAGCAAGAAAGAATTCTGCAGCAGATGGCTTTCAGACTTTAACTGTAACATCAGCTCTTTCCTGGATCTGCCAGTCCACCCTGCAGATTTTGGACTTGCCAGACTCCATAATAGCATGAACCAATTTTTTAAAATAAATAAATAAATAAATATATATACATATATATATACATATGTGTATAAATATATATGTGTATATATATATATACACACACACATATACACACACACATATACACACACACACATATGCACACACACACACAAGAACAAACCTCCTATGGTTCTGGTTCTCTGGGGAGCTCTGACAGATACACTGAACAACAGGCATATTACACATTCTATCATCCAACCACCGTGTAGCCCACTTCCCCCTAGACTATTAAGCAGGACGATTCACCATGCTGTTCATTTGCACAACGCTCTCACTTCTTTATAGATTAGAGAGTAAGATTAAACAGAGTGAAAAAAGAAAAAATTTAAAAAGATTAAACACAGTGTCCTCATGGACACACCATTTAAACCAAGTAGGGGACTAGGCGTCAGAAGACCTTGGTTCCAATTAGAGCTCTGTCTCATGCTGTCTGCGATATTTACCTACCTTGCCTCAGTTTTCTCTCTCTACAGGAAGGGGATGTTCTTAACCTGGAGCCTATGGCTGGGCTCCAGGACATTTGTGAGCGTCCTGTAATTTTATGCAAACACATATATGCTTATTTTTATGACAAGATGTTTTGTAGCTTTCAAAATTTCAACCAGGTCAGTGAACTGCAAAAAGAAAGTCACAGTCCTCTAGACTTGTAATGGCCATGGCTCATTCCAGTTCTGAGTTATCCTAATACTCTTCTGCCAGCTGCAATGGTTAGTGGCTTTCCCTGAAAAATTATTTCTATTTAGTGCTTTGTGAGGTCATGAAGACCGCATTTACAAAAGAAAGGATTTTCTTTGTTTTTCTAACCTATGAGTATGAAGAAAGGGGGGAAAGTGAGGTAGACATTTATTTGAAAGAGATCCATTGTTCCAAATTTCCAAAATAAGTCACAGGAGTGCTAAAAGTTGTGGTTTCTGAGAAAGGGAAACTAGAGGTCTGAGGAAAGATAAGATATACTTTCTGTTGTATGCCCATTTTCCATTGTTTACATGTTTGACAATGTACATTTATTGTTTTTACTCTTTAGATAATCTTTACATATCTTATTTAACCTTAAAAATGAGTCAACTAAAAACAATAGAAAAATTCAGAAAATCTGTATATTAATGAAGAAGAATAGTCACATCAAGTAAAAAGAGTTAAAGACTAGTAATATGTGGTGTATGATCACATTGTGTTTTGTTTTGTTTAAAGATTTTATTTATTAGAGAGAGAGGGAGTGATAGAAATCATGAGTGGGGCAGGGAGCGGCAGAGGAAGAGGGAACAGCAGATTCCCCGCCGAGTGGGGCGCCCCACACGGGGCTCCATCCCAGGACCCTGGGATTATAACCTGAGCTGAAGGCAGACACTTAACTGAGCCCATGATCACATTTTTAATAAAACATTACACATCTATTTGTGTGCATTGCGTCCTTGGTACCTCTTACTGTGAAACTGGGGGAAGAGAGTTATTTGACTTTAGACCCTTCTATGTTTTTTGAGTTGTTCTAACATACACATCTTACTTTTATAGTCAAAGAACTAAAAATGTGGGGCACCTGGGTGGCTCAGTCATTAAGCATCTGCCTTCAGCTCCGGTCATGATCCCAGGGTTCTGGCATCGAGCCCCGCGTTGTACTCCCTGCTCCGCAGGAAGCCTGTTTCTCCCTCTCCTACTCCCCTTTCTTGTGTTCCCTCTCTCGCTGTCTCTCTCTGTTAAATAAACAAAATCTTTAAAAAAAAAAAAAGAACTAAAAATATGAAAAGTAAATGTCTCTCAGTTTTACAAATATATATATGTCTATTTTAATTTAAATGGAATTAGGTTTTATATATACATAGTTGTATTGACTATGACATGGAAATAAGAACTCTGTGTCATTCAAATAGGCTGGTGACTTGCATGGTGGGTAAAAAAAATACGAAGGTTTGGAGAAATTGTAGGCATAAATTTGCAAAGCTCTCTGATATGAGAAGTAGGACAGCTGAAAGAACAGGTTGGAGATATATTTTTTAGACTTTCTCCCCTGCAGTCTATGCCTCAAAAAGAAAACTCTAGGTCTTGGAATTTGGGGGTACATAACCCAGGGAGACTGCCAAGTTGAGAATGATTTCTCTTGGGGCAGAGGAAAAACTGTCTTCATGGACATCTCCTTATGAAGTTGAGATACATCTAGGAAGATGCTTGTCTGTCATGTCTGAGGGCATGAGGGAGACTTCCAGCTTGAGAGGAGAGGAAGGTTATTGGAGGGGTGATAGGCAGGGCAATACAGGAAGCGGGAATGGAGAGGACAGTGAAACCATCTCTGTGGCAACCAGAGCTGAGGTAAGCAGTACGTCCAGGCATGTCATTACTCATGAGGGCAGTTATAGCCTGATGTCTCCACACACTGTAGTAGAGTAGCACTCTGACCATCTGGCCCAGGACACATCAGGGAAGAGTCACTCAGGGACAGGGTGATGTTCTGAGAAGCACTGTCTTTGAAGAATAAATCCTTAATGGACAGGGTGACAGCCATGGCAGGAAGTCACTCGAATAGTAGCAAAAGGGATCAAAGAACATGGCTTCAGGGGACCTCATTGCATCCCCAGCGTTCCAGCATTGGTTTTTCTAATAATTGACATTCTTGCCCACATTAGTGCTTAAGGACATTATCCATTCACTTCAGTTTCCATTTCAAACTACAAATTGTGTGCCTTTGGATCACTCACTGGAGTTTCTGGAGATCCAAATTATAACACTTAGGTCTTCCCCATTCCTGAGGTTTAAAGTAAGGCAAATACATACCAAAAAGTCGCAGCTTTAGATGGTGTTTCACCTCTAACGCTGGTCGGCAGTATCCAGTCATATTAAGTCATTTGGTCTTGTTTTCTCACCTGTGAAAGGAAAGTAGGGTTTATTGACATAGGTCCTCAGGTTTGGGGAAGTCACAATTATTACAAAGCATTCAGAGTGAAATGGGAAGACAACCCCATTGCATCCCAAAGATTTTCAGGTGTAATGACAAGGATAATGGCTGTCTCCTTTAATCTCCTTGCGCAGTAATTTATGAGAAGTATAATTTATAAAGGGCTACAGGAGTGTGAATAGCAGAGGTGTCTGTTGCCAATGCTGTCTAGATACCATCGACTGAAGAATTTGGAACTGCAATATTTTAGAAAGAAGCGACTAGACTATTCCGTCTTACTACTGAGAGTACCAGGAATACCATCTGCTTTCTATCCCCCATTCACTTTCTCAGAGAATTGTCCTCACTAGAAACAACAACGCACTTCCTAGTACCAGAAATCTGCCCTAACATTTCATTCTATTTTCCCCAAATGGGAATAATCTCTGAGCCCCACCTCTTTCCCCACAGCTCTTGGAAGCCCCTCACCATAGATGGGGAGCAAAGGCCAAGGCCCCCATCCTCCTCACATAGGTCTGGCTCGTGCCAGGGCCATTGGAACTGTCTATAATAATGATCAGGGACAGAAACCAAGTCTGAGGACAAGGAAACAAATCAACCAACCAGTGATTATTCTCCCAAATGAATTCCTGAATTTAGTTTTCCATTTCCAAAGGCTTTACTGGCCATAGAACAGAGAGGCTGATTTTTTTTTTTTTTTTTTCATTCTCTCCTATGAGGGAACTTAACGATCAGGACCCAAGTTGTGGTCTGGGGGAACAGAGTAGGTGGTGAAAAGAGCATTCTTAGCAGAATGAGGATTATCTTTGATCTGCTCCCATGGCCCACCCTCCAGATGACCCCACTTTTTGTAAACACTGGTCACAGTCCCTTCACAGAGCCAGCTTTGGGGACTGTTAGATCTCTTGTGGTAACACTGGAATTTTGTTGCCATAAAACTTGGAGGGAGTGAGTCTTCTGAGAGTCTGAAGGTCTCATTAGAACTCAGTGGATCTAAAACAACCTCTATTGAGAATGTAGCTTATCTGAGCTTGGCTCCCAAACATGTTCAGAAGCCTATATTCAGAAATACTAGCTTTTTTGCTTGTTTTCCAAGGCACATTCAGTTTTCAACCTCTACATCTTCCGAGTTTCTAAAAAAGAAGATTGATCCCCTTCCCCCCGCCCCCAGGCACACACTGGAGAAAGAGATGGAGAGTTTCCTGGAGCTAGTGGGTGGTGTAAGAGATGAGCTACTGAGGCAGGAGCCAGAGACTGTGTGTGTGGCTGGTAGGAACCAACCATCTATTGTCCCAGGGTCAGATGTGAACAGGAATTGTTCCCTTTTCTCCGCTTGCAAGTTTTTTCAAGGGTCACTTACATTATAAGCCTGCTCATTTATCAAAGAAAATAACATTTGTTATGGGGGTGGGAAGCCTACAGTCTTCTGGCAATGCATAACAAAGGAGACCAAAAAATGAATGCACTGGAAAAGCCTGTTAGGTCCAGCATCTTAATTTTTGCAGACAGAACTCTGAGGCACAGAGAGGGAAGGTGACTTGCCTAAGGACTCACAAGTGGAAAGCAAGATTAGATCATAGGTTGTTTCTCTTCTGGCTGCCATGCCCTGTCCCTTCTCAGAGCCCACTCTAGTGACCCCTAGTGGGTCACCCCAGTGGTTTCTGCCTCCATGTCTCCCCTTGGAAGTTTGCCCAGCTTCTCCATGGGGAATTGATAGTGGGGTTGCTACAGGAAATGTCTCAGGGCTGAGACTCATGAACCCCAAAGGAATTCCTTCTTTCCTCTCAGTCATGAGGCACCACTGGACCCTGATCAAAGAGGCAAGAATCTAGATTAAACTATCTTGTACCAACCTCTACTAAAGCTAAATTCTAAGAGGCTCAGCAGGAAGGAAAGGAGAAGGATGGAGAGCGGATGGAAGGGAGAGGGAAGAATGGTAAGAGGAGGTGAGAAGATGGAGCGTAGAGAGGAGAAAAAGCAAAGGGAAGGAAGGGAAGGAAGGGATGAAAGGGGGATTACTACTAAATAAGAAATGGAATGGAGTGTAGCGCTTTTTGTTCTTGGTTCAGGAACTCCAAAGCTGAACATCACATGAAATCTACTGTATGCTCTGAGGAGCAGAAACAGACCCTGGTTCATTGCATCGAGGGATCCCATCTGCATCCTGAGCAGTCAGGAAGGCCAAGTCCTTGCTATATGAGTGCTAAGAGGAGGGTGGAGGGAGTGCCCTCGTCTCCCAACCTTTGACAGACTCCTCTCTGGACACTCCATTGATTCTACTGAGGGTGCTTCCCAATCCTGATCCAAACCCAGTCAGGTCTGGACGTGGACAAAATGGTGAAGCCATGGATTTTCTTCAGCAACTCTTCAGCCAGCAGCTCGACCAGGAAGCCTCCGGGCTCTTAAATAGAAGTGTATGTTAATACCCTTTGTACAGCCAGAAGCTGCCCCCAGCTTTGCTTTGCTGATGTCTGTGAGTGTCTTTGATCTCCAAATGGCTTCCAGATCTTATGTGAGTGCTGTGAGTGGCAGCATTCAACCAGAAATGCCTGTGGCCACATGAACAGAAATAGCTCTAGAGACTCAAAAGCTGCTGTTCTCCCTGATTCTGACCACTGTTCACCCTTTGGCTCTAGAATAGGCAATGCTAGTGGGCAGAGATGCCAGCTTGAGTCCCCAACCACCTCCGGATTCTGACACATCTGTGGGTATTGGACAGACTCCATGGCAGGACCAACCATGGATCTATTTGCTTGAGGGTCTGAGAGGACCCCTGGGAAAGCAGACAGATGTGCTTTACCAGAAACAAAGCCCCAGTGTCCAGAGGGACTGGGGTTTATGAGTATAGCGTCATGTCTATAATTTGGATGCTTTCCCTCTGAAGAGGGATTTGACGAGTAGTAAAACAAAACAAAACTGAAAGGTCTGTTTATACTAAAAATTGCTCTGGTAAGCCTCTGACAAACTATAAAGCACATGGGAGGGAGGCATTCCTCTCACAGTAAGAACACACATGGAAAGGCTGTATTCAAGATCCTAATATAAAGGCCCTAAATACTGGTCCTAAAATTAAAGTCTAATATTTTGTGCTGCCTTAACATCTGGTGAAACTGGAAGTAGTTGCTGCTGAAGCATTTGGGTCTAAGGCCTATTTGGGATTTATTTTCTTGGGTCTTTTCAAAGTTCCTAATAGTTCCAAGGTCTGGAGTGATACTCTATATATCATTAACTAGATATTCCATTTAATTATTCATTAAAAAAAAGAAAGAAAGAAAGAAACTGTCCTTAGAATAAAAACTTCTCGGGGCACCTGGGTGGCTCAGTTGGTTAAGCCTCTGCCTTCGGCTCAGGTCATGATTCTAGGGTCCTGGGATCGAGCCCCGCATGGGGCTCTCTGCTCAGTGGGGAGCCTGCTTCCCTTCCCCTCTCTCTGCCTGCCTCTCTGCCTACTTGTGATCTCGGTCTGTCAAATAAATAAATAAAATCTTAAAAAAAAAAAAAAAAAGGAAAGAAAGAAAACTTCTCTCAGGCATATGAGATTTGGAACACAAAAATTAATGAAAATAATTTATAAAATTCTTAATAAGTCTCTAGATACTATTTATAACTACTAGCGGCAGGAAGAAGGTTCACTTCAGAAGAACGGGCCACAGGTCAATTGCCAAATGAGACTTATTCACCTATAAAGTTAAGACACAGTTCCATCCTAAAGTAATGGTATTTTTTTTAACCCAATTATTCTTTTCTTTTTAAGATTTTATTTATTCAAGAAAGAAAGTGAGAGAGGGAGAGAGTGAGTGAGCACACAGGCAGTGGGAGGGGCAGAGAGAGAAGCAGACTCCACACTGAGCAGCGGGAAGCTGGGCATGGGGCTCGATCCTGGGACTCCTGGATTGTAACATGAGTGGAAGGCAGACGTTCAACCAACTGAGCCACCCAGGTGCCCCTAAACGCAATTATTTTTAAAATAATGTTTTTAAAAATCTGGTAAGCTGAATTAAAAACAATCATAATTTTTAAAATAAAATGATTTACAAAAATGAAATGATAAAAAATTAAATAAAACATTTTTGCTGGTACAAGTACTACCCAACTATTAAAAAAAAGACACCTAAGCAGGAAAATAAACAAGAAAAAATAAAAATGATCAACAAACATGAAAAAAAATCAACCTCATTAGGAATCAAATATAAAGTGAATTTATTTTTTTAAGTTTTTATTTATTTAGGGGTGCCTGGGGGGCTCAGTGGGTTAAGCCTCTGCCTTCGGCTCAGGCCATGATCTCAGGGTCCTGGGATGGAGCCCCACATCAGGCTCTCTGCTCCACAGGGAGCCTGCTTCCCCCTCTCTCTCTGTCTGCCTCTCTGCCTACTTGTGATCTTGGTCTGTCAAATAAGTAAATAAAATCTTTTTTAAAAAGACTCCCTGCTGAGCAGGGAACCAGATATGGGACTCGATTCCAGGACCCTGAGATTATGACCTGAGCCAAAGGCAGCCACTTACCCGGCTGAGCCATTCAGGCACCCCTGTAAAGTGAATTGAATTAAAACACCATTTACCTACTAGTAAATTGGCAAAGTTTACAAAGCTACAAAGAGACCAATGTTTGGAAATAAAAACTCAGAGATGAGTTCTGGATGATAAGTAAGTTTTTTAGGGTTTTGGCCATGGTCATTGGTGGCTGAATTGAGGCCTTCAAGGAACTTAAAATCTAGGGTAGCACTTGTCACATTTCTCCACCAAGAATCCTTTAAAGATAAAGCATAAAAAATGCACAGCCGAGGGGGCTGGATGAATAGTCATAAGCAACCTGTCTCTGTTTTGTGTTTAAAATCTCCATATACTTATAGGGCATGTAGGTGGCTCAGTGGGTTAAGCCTCTGCCTTCGGCTCAGGTCATGATTTCAGGGTCCTGGGATCAAGCCCTGCATCGGGCTCTCTGCTCGGCGGGGAGCCTGCTTCCCCCTCTCTCTGCCTGCTGCTCTGCCTACTTGTGATTTCTCTTTCTGTCAAATAAATAAATAAAATCTTAAAAAAAAAATCTCCATATACATTCTACTTCGTACTCCACCTGTACTTATTTCAAAATAAGTATAAAATCTTCAAATAATAATTGGCTCTCTATATATGTTTTGTTTTTTCCCCCCAGCTGCTTTATGTAACCCTTGATGTACCACTGAGTGCCTTAGGGAAACATTCAAATAAGGGGCTAGGATACTGGGACATCAGAAGATGACAGGACATGAGGTAGAGAGAAAGAGAAGGAGGCAGACACCAAACTCAGTGAACGACAGGAAATGGCCAGAACGTTAGTATTTGGAGGCACAGATCAAAGACAAGTAATGGTGACTCTGGGTGGCATGAGGAACATGAATTGTTAGCTAAAAACTTCAGACTCCGCCCGACATGCTCCTTTCTCACCTGAAGGCACAAATGAAAACAGACAGTCGCCAATACTGGGAACTGATGCCTTTAAGGGGAATCAGGGGTCACTTGAGTTGGAGGTTGAAAAATGTTCAGGTAAGATGTGGTTAATGGAGGAATATGAAATGCGGGCTTCATTGCAAACAATAAATACATTATTTCTGAGCTGTGTTTAAAGCCACATTTCATGACAGCTCATTAGACCAGCTAAGGTCAAAATTACTTATCTTAATAAAAAGCTGATCTTGGAGTAACACTGACATCTCTTTGTGTTTGAGTGGGAAAAGGACAAGGGTCTGTAGAAAAGGTTGAAAGAAATCTCTTAGGAAGACTAAGAAAGTAATCAGGGAGTTTCTCCAGCATACAAGGAGATGGAAAATCCTAATTCTAAACTCCAAGCCAGACAACATGACTGTGATCATTTTAGACTGGAATGTTTTGAAATCAGGTAAAATCAAATACCCACTTTGGTCATAAAACATCCCCAAAGAGCACCAGAAGCTTTTATATATATTCAACTTCCTAGATTACCATTCAACATAAACTAGTTGTCTTGATCCTTCCCTAGTATTTTGAACCCCTACATTAATTGCCTTTTTAGAGGAATCTCAAACTTATAATGCCCAAAATATATCTGAACATTCTGCTAAGAACTTGATCTCCCAATACTTTAACACACACACACACACACACACACACAACACAACACACATACACACACTGTTCTATGGGTTCTGTTTCTCTGGAGAACCCTAATACTTGGGGTGACAAGTATCCCATTTGCCTTCTCAATCTCTAAGGATGGTTAAGGATGAAGGGTAAAGATATTCATTTAGCCCCCTATTCTGACAGAGTAGATGGTAAAAATCAAATAAATGAAAACCCAGGCTCCTTTGGGCAGATTCTTTTGATTCCATATCTTAGAATGCATTCTTGGTCTTCTTTAGAAGTCTTTTTTTTTTTTTTTAAGATTTATTTATTTGAGAGAGAGAGAGAGACTGAGACAGAGAGAGAGCACAAGTGGGAGGGGCAGAGGGAGAGGGAGAGAGAACCTCAAGCAGACTCTGGCCTGGGCGTGGAGCCTGGCACAGAGCTCGATCCCATGACCCAGAGATTACAACCTGAGCCTGAACCAAATGTCAGATGCTTAACCAACTGTGCCGCCAGGCCCTCTGTGCCCTCTTTTGAAATCTTTTAAGTTGCATTTCTTTCTTGGTACCCCCCTATTGCTGCTGAGTGAACAAAGCGCAGGGATTACCATTCCCTGTTCAAGAGGGCAACAGAGTGAGGCTCAGGGGATGGGGATTCACTTAGATCCAGGTTATTAAAGCAAAAACACTCTCACAGCTTAGTTTATGTACATAAGAGTATGTATACGCAAAGGCAATATAAAATCCTTAAGACACCAGTCAAAAATAAGATAGCCCAGATATCATTGTTTTATACCATTGGAAAAAATGTAACATAACTCGAGTCCTTTTTTTGCTGATTAACTTGACTCTTTTGGTATTACCAATACATGAATTTGTGTCATATTAAACTATCAGTGAGTTAGCTGACAAAAATAACTGACATGTGCTGGATTGAGGAATACACCAGTGCTCCTGAGGTGAACCAAGAGAGCAAACAGGAAACAATCTTTGAACAGCAGGAGGAAGCACCAAAGGTAGGTAGGTGAATCTGGAATTTCCCTAGAAAGGGGCCCGCCTAATCCTTTTGTCTTAGGAGAAATGTCACATTGCCATCAGTGCCTGGGAGGAAACAGAAGCCACAGCTGAGAGAGGTGACAAGGGAAAGAACTGCCATTTGTTGAGTGTCATCTTTGTCCCAGACATTTTATATATACGGTTTTGATTTTCAGAATCACTTGAGTGTTCATAAAATATTACCTCTATTTTTCCAGATGGGGATGTAGACACAGGAAGGTAAAGACTCTTTTCTAAGATCACATAGTTGGTCAGTGTCATATGTGGGACTCAAAACACCTCAATTCCATCCTTCTTTACTTGTCTTAATTTTGGAAGGGGAATTTAATGGGTCCAACCAGCCTGTGAGGGTTTCTCAGGAAGGAAGTCACCATGCAGGGGTCTTTATTGTTTTTTTTTTTTTAAGATTGTATTTATTTATTTGACAGACAGAGACCACAAGTAGGCAGAGAGGCAGGGGAGGGGGAAGCAGGCTCCCTGCCGAGCAGGGAGCCCGATGCGGGGCTTGATCCCAGGACCCTGAGATCATGACCTGAGCCGAAGGCAGAGGCTTAACCCACTGAGCCACCCAGGCGCCCCCCATGCAGGGGTCTTTTATTTGAAGCTATAGTTAACAGTGATACCAAGAGGGCAGAAAAAAAATGAAAAATAAAGGCAGAAGCAAAGGTTAGGTAAGGGGAATAGGGCAGGTCTCCAAATCTGAGAAGGGTCAGAAGTGGAGATAGAAGCCAGATTAAACATGTGAGTTGAAGAAGTGAACTGAGAAATAAAAGACCATGGACTAAGGGAGGGAACAGGAGGGTGTTCTTGGATGAATATTTGTAAAGATCCTTTAACCACATCTGGCTTTCATATGACCCCCTTCCCCATCCCCCAGCATGATGTGTAGCCAAATCTGCCATGTTCTAAGTTCCAGGGGTGGGTTCTTTTATTTGATTATGTACTTATTTCATTAAATTCCTACCCCCTTCAGGGTCTTTCAAAGATATAAGTTCTCAGGAGAGGGGTTCTAAGGGACTTTATCACTTAGCTACCAGCTTATCTAACAGTATACAGGATCAGATATCGAACAGTAACTATTCAGCTATAAATACCAGCTTCCTGTGTTTGGAAAAGATAAGGAAATTGTTCATTCATTCTACAAATATTTGTGGAGGATGCAAAAATGGAAAAGGACCATCGTGGCAGTTCAGATGAAATGCTGAGATAGTTCAGGAGAGGAAGGTGGCATTTAAGCCTGGACTAAAACCCACCCTAGCTCTTGTGTGTGTGTTTTCAATTCCTTCTTATAGCTCTGACATTTGGACTGCTCATACTATATTACAATTATCCAGTTACTTGTCTGCCTCCCTCAAGTAAACCAAAATCTTCCAAAGGGCAAAGACTGAACTTGCCTTATCTTTGATAACCCACAGCTAAAAGTAGCAGTCATTTAATAAATACTTATTCTTTTAATTGATTTCACATTAATAATCGGACCCAGAGTTTGCAAATCATGACTCCAATTAGAAAACCCAGCCCTACGATCTCCAATCCATGGTTTCAGACCTACATAAAAAGATACGTTTTTTGAGAGAGTTCATGTCACCTTTTTTAAAAAAAAAAAAAAGATTTATTTATATATTTATTTAAGAGCGAGAATGTGTGGGAGCAGGGAGGGAGTAGAGGTAAGGGGAGATAGAGAGTCCCAAGCAGATTCCCTGCTGAGTAGAGAGCCTGACTTAGGGCTCAATCCCTTGACCCTAAGATCATGACCTGCCAAAATCAACAGCTGGATGCATAACCGACTGAACCACCCAGGTGCCTATATGTTACCTTTTTGGGCAGAGTTTACACCATGGTTTTCTTGAAATTCCTACAGAATTGAAAATAGTGCCACACACATGGGGGGGGAGGGAAGCATTTGCTAAGAACAATTGAATGAATAGACTTACAGCAAAACATAAATTAACAGGACTTCAGAAAAGAGTTTCCTCATACTGCCATTTTTTTCATCATCTTCTAATCCCTAACACAGAAAACAGAGGACTTGTGGACTGTGTCTACATCAGGCTTCACATTAACTTTATTTGACAAAGATGCAAGTAATGCATGGACCATCTGTATATGAGAAACAGATGTCTCATTTGCATCTGAATTTTTCCAGTAGAAATGAACCTTGAAGGCTTGAGAATGCACTAAATTTATCTTAATTGACAGATGGACTTAGAATGTTGAGACAAATAATTTTCCAGGCATCCAATGCAAAGGAGTATAAATAACAATGGAGAAGGGTTAGGCAGTGAAGGCTAAAACTGGAAAAATCTGGAGGACAGGGAAGCTGGAAAGACTTAGATATCTGAAAAACAGATAAGCATCCAATTTCAATTAGTATTGCTTGAGACCATCTTATGTACTAGTTGTTGAAAAAGCAACTGCTGCATTCATTACCTCATTTACTCTTCACAATAGCATACGGGGAAACTAATGCAACCCCATTCTGTCAATAAAGAAATGGAAGCTTGACATGGCCAAGCTAACTTGACCATGCACCATGAAAGAGAACTTCAACTATCTCCATTTTGACCTCAAACCTTCTATTGATTAAATTCTTCTTTTCAGCTTATCTGTTATCTCAGGCAAAAGACCCTGCTGGAAAAGCATCCGTGATGAGAACTGAAACCACCCCCTTGAGCACTAAGGCTGTCCTGAGCCAGCAAGACCCTATGTGACTGACCCCCAAGACAATGACCACCCTTTTACTGCCCACCTGCATATACCCAATGACCTTTGTCCTACATTTTCCTTTTATTAACTTGGAAGTATTTTGAGCTCTTTTGGAGGCAGTCTTTGAGATGCTAATCCTCTGTTTTCCCGTTATTGGCCTCACTGAAATAAATTCCTTTCTTGTTTTACCATCACTCAATTCTCTGCCTTTTTGGATTCTGTCAGTGGCAAGTGGCTGAATCTGGTCTGTTTGGGATCCTTGGAGCCAGATGCTTTTGCATCCCTGCGCCCTGACTATACCCACAGCTAGCAAATTTCTGCATCAAGATTCATATCTAGGTCTGTGGCTTCCTGACTGATGGTCTAAAGCAGACACAGCAGGCAGGAGCAGGCTGGGTGCCTGGTGCCAATAGCAAGACTCCAGGGTCAGTCAACAAGACCAGTCACTGGCTGGAAGCCCCAAGTGGAGCTTGTTAAAGGGCCGGCTGATGATAGCCGTCTAGGACTCACAGATACTAAGTCTTTGAGGCTATTAGGTAACCCTAAACACAGAACACTAGCAGTGCAGAGATGCTACTATCCTAGTAAAGCATTCATGTACGTTTACCCTCTGGAGTCCTGGTCATTGGTTCAGTAGAAATGGTGAGTCTAGAAGTACAGAATTTGATCTGAAATTAAAGAGGAGTCAGCCCTCTAGGAAAACTCACATGAGCTGTTCTATCCTGCTGCGCTGGCAGATTTATAATGCAGCACACACTTTTGCTGGCTCAAAATGAGCCTGTGCTCCTTTGAACAGAAAGAGTTAACACTCTGGGAATGAGGTGGGAAGCTGAGTTGGTCAGGCTGTTAGAGAAACAGCATGCAGCTCATTGAAATGAAGAAGTTGCCTGTGGGTCGCTGCTGTTCAGCACTGGGACTAGGAAACGGTTTATTGTACAATATTCGGTAAGCATTTTCTTTGAAGGAAGTGTGTTATAAATGTGTCAAATGACAGTGATTGGTCTCTGGGGAGAGGAGATGTGTTGTGCTCGAACTGCGAACTGCATTACTTGAAAAATTGAGGAACTGAAGGTAAGTTTTGTTTTGTTTTTAAGATTTTATTTATTTATTCATGAGAGGCAGAGAAAGAGAGGCAGAGGGAAAAGCAGGCTCCCCGCTGAGCAGTTAGCCCGATGCGGGACTTGATCCCAGGACCTGGGACCATGACCTGAGCCGAGGGCAAATGCCTGAGCCACCCAGGCACCCCTGTAGGCAAGTTTCTACTCTAATCACATGGACCTAGAGCCGTTCTGATTCTTACTCCAAGAAGGATATATGGAGAATATTATTTCCCTGGATTTGTGTTGTTCTCTTTATGTCTCGAAGCACATTCATACAGGTCCTTATCCTTGTTCACTCTTGTTACTTGGCAAAGGCAAAACATGATTATTCTTCCTCCCCCTTCTTTGTAGATAAAAAACAATGGCTTTTTGAGGCACCTGGTGGCTCAGTCACTAGACATCTGCTTTTGGCTCAGGTCATGATCCTGGGGTCCTGGGATTGAGCCCCACATCGAGCCCCACATTAAGCCCCACATGAGTTCCACATGAGCCCGACATCGGGCCCCCTGCTCAGGGGAAAACCTGCTTCTCCCTCTCCCACTCCCTCTACTCGTGCTCCTGCGCTCACACTCTCTAAATAAAATCTTTTTCTAAAAATTGTTTTGTTGTTTTGTTTTGTTTTAAAGAACAGAGAGGAAAATGACTTCCCAACAGAACCAACAGGCGGTTGTGGCTGCTCATACCTACAGATCACTTCACACTCAGTGCCAAGCTTTGTGCTAAGCAGTTGATCAATATTACCTCATTTAATTGTCATCTCAGTTCTACAGTATTGGTCCTCCTATTGGTCTCCATTTGGAAAAGTGAAAAACCAGAGGCTTCCAAAAGTGAAAGGCCCATAAGTAGGAAATAACAGAGCTGGGATGTGAAAACCCACAGATCCACACTCTAAATCTCTGTGCTCTACTCCCCCTCCTTCCCTTGCCCCGATGAGGCAGGTGCTATGACCTTTCCTGTTTTACTCCTGAGAAAGCTGAAACACATAAAGATTAATAATTTGGTCAAGGTAACACAGTGAGTAAATGTTGAAGCCTGGCAACAAAGAGTTGCTGTTCTGAAGGATTGTTCTGGAGCTGCCAATAAAACACCAAGAATATTAATTAAGCAGGTTGGTAAAATGCACACGTTGTACCCAGACCGGAAGTTCCTCCTAGGAAATGACTAAAGAAGAACAGGATAACAACAGGCAGGGAATGGGGACCAGTGTGTCCCTTTATTATTTTTTTTTAAAGATTTTATTTATTTATTTGACAGAGAGAGAGAGAGAGAGAGATCACAAGCAGCCAGAGAAGCAGGCAGAGAGAGAGAAGAGAAGCAGGCTCCCTGCTGAGCAGAGAGCCCGATGCGGGGCTCGATTCCAGGACCCTGAGATCATGACCTGAGCCGAAGGCAGAGGCTCAACCCACTGAGCCACCCAAGTGCCCCCAGTGTGTCCCTTTATAAAGGCCACCAGAAATCCCTCTGTGGCTTAAGAGGATGGAGCAACAAATTAACGTACAACAGTTAAAAGAAATAATTGTCAGAAGCATGTCATGACCTGAGAGAATTTGAAAGGAAAGAAGGAGAGAGTGTAGCTATTGGGTGTCTGGAACACACATTCACAGGCACTCTATTAGAACCACCCAGAACAAGTGCTCATCCAGTTATGACAGTCATTTCCAAGAAACCCATCTCCCATCCCTCAAAGGTATGGGTGTAATGTTTTCTCTTTTAAACTTGAGTGGCCCAAGAAAGCAGCTGGCAGTCTTCCCGGGAACATGTCTTATTCCCTCCAGCTACATCATCCACACTGGAAGAGATGCAGGACTCTGAGCGGAGGACCCCAGCCCAGGTCACAAGCGAAGCCTCACAGATTAGGGAAATGTATCACTTGCTGACAATGTGCTGAGCTCACACTAATGCACATGTTTTCTCTTTGCTCTCCTCCTGCAAGGCTTTATTTCTCCTGGGGGAGCATGACATCTTCACTCTCACAAAACATCCTGAGCAAGAGGGAGCCCAGGCTACAGTCCTTTAACTGCCATGTATGTAAAGCTGACTGCTGATTTATTGGAATAAGAAGCATAGTTCTTTCCCCCCTGAACCAATGATGCCAAGGTTTTCTATAACTTGAAATCATGTTATCATTTAATCAACCAACTAAAAAAAAAAAAAAAAAAGCTTATTTGTCTCCTGATTTATGCCTGATGACCCTCTTGGGATCATTTAAAGATAGGTAGGAAAGATACACTTTTACGTGTGCTCTAAGTCTGAACTCAGCAATACCAAAAAATGAAATGGCAGGAAAATGGCAACAATGCCATCCTATTTTGCCGATATTTGGCTATATTACTTGAACCAAATGGATGAGACAGAGTCCAGTGAAGAAAGAGTTCTGGCCATTGCACCCAAGCTACTCATCATCTGTGTAACCTGGACAAGTTACTGAACTTTTCTGAATCTGCACCCTACATCAATTGATCCTCACAGAAACCCTAGTAGATAGGACAGGTAAGTAGTATTCCATTTTAGAAACAAGAAAAGGAGGCTCAAGGAGATTTCAATAATTTCCCTAAGTTCACACAGCCAGAGTGTGGTAGGAAGGAACACAAACCTGGCACTTTTAATTGACTGAGGCTTGTTCCCAGAACAATACACGTTTAATAGAAGGGCACAGACTTGCACTAATACAGACTGTTACATCATTCTCAAACCCCCTTTTCTTTCCACCCCAATTCTTAGGACCTACTACCATTCTTCATGCATATTTGGCTCTCCACACACACACACAGGTACTGAATTCATTCACTCATTCATTCATTCAATCCCTCAATATTGATTGAATGCTATGTGCTAATATATTACAATGAAAAATACAGGCTCAATTGTTCCAAAAGGAACTTACAGAGGGAGAAGGAAGGAGGAGACGGAAGAAGGACGAATTCAGAAGGAAGAGAAAAAAGAAGAGAGGGCGGGAGAAATGGAGGGAAGGAAAGGAAAGCAAACTGGTCATGGATAGATATCTTTTATTTTTTTAAATGTAGATAAAATACAAAGAGTTAGGTCCAGCCCCAGGTCATTCTCCATAGCTGTCCCCAGAGAGTTCCTGGCGCCAACCTCAGAGTAATATTTTTATCAATACTATAATGATTTCCTAAAAGTAACTTACTGTAGGATTTCTGGTTTGCTGGGGAGGAAACATGAAGGTATGTCTGACCCAGCTACAGAAGGTCACATAATGGATGACAGTGAAGTCATGGGAAGCTAGCTAGCTTCATTTTCTGTTACTTCTCTTCATCTAGATGAGAGCAGTGTTTATTTAGGAATGTTGTCCCTGCCCTTGGCTTAGAAACAAGTCATAAATTTTACAATTCTCATGGAAGATTTCATTTCTTTGTGCCTTTTCTCTTTGACATAAACTCACAGACACTTTCTCTGAAAATCAGCCCTGAGCTATGCATCAATGTTTCCAAATACATTCCAGTTACATAAAGTTTAACAATAACTCTGAATAATAATTTTTTTTGGCATGGTCATTCCATCCAATAGCAAGGGAAGGGAAATAATGTTTCTGAACTCCTACCTATAGCAGGTTCTCTCCCCTCCTCTCTTTTTTTCACTGCTTTACCGTCAGTCCAGGACACAGCAAGCCTGAGTAGATGTTAAATGAATGTATGAACAAATGATATTAAAGCAATACTGTGACTCTGTTTATTTTACTTAGATTACCCAAATTAGGAACTAAGAAACTAGGAAACTCGTTTCCTACACTTCATGAAAATATTTATAAAATAATAAAATTGAGAATTGAGTTCTCCTTTATACAGAATGTGTTGTATTCTTATTTTTAAAAATTGTCCTGCTTTTTAGATTATAGACATTGGCAGTAGTTTATTTCTTGCAGGCATATTCATCATGGCATACTGGTAAACATTATGTGCCTAGTCTAATCATGGTCCTGTGGAACTTATACTCTATGGGGCAGGCAAATAATTCTAAGATCACACCAGGTAAGTTCTATAGAAGTGATGTCCCCAGCAATGCAAGAAAGTTCTGTGACCAGGTCAGGGAAGTCAAGAAAGATTTCTCTGAAGAAGGGACAACTGAACTGAGATCTGCAGGATGATCATTGACTTAGGTTGAAATAAAGGGCATGCCAAGCCTCAGGGGCAGTCTTCCAAATCTCAGGTCCTTCTTACAAAAATAGCAAAGTATACAACTTCTAAGAATTTAGTGCTTGAATAGCAGGAATAACGTGTTAACCCAAACCATGTTACAGATAAATAACTCATGCTGTTAATACTTTCAACTAACAGTGTCTAAACCTAAAACAGGGGCCACAGACAGTCCTCTGCACTACCATATTTTCTACTGCATCCTTTGGGAAAAAATATATTTATTACTACTGGAAATTAGTTACTCTTAATAGAAATTGCATGAACAAATCCTTAAACAATTTTGATCAATAAAGGTCATAATGGCAAACCAACACCAAAGGATTTACGTGCTATAATCAATTTTGTTCTTTGATAAGCTTTGTAAGAAAGCATCTATAAGAAAGAAATTTTTTAAAAGATCATTGGGTTCCAGGATCTTTCTGGGCTTGGCTCATTCTCCAAATCAGCATTTAATATCCTGGAGAATCAGAAACTTATTTCATAGTTAGAAACCCTTTCCTCAGAAGAATACACATCAGATAGAAACTTGCATATAATCTCTCAGGATTAAATCTGGCATGAATTTCAGGTGTCCAGGTTCGAGCCTTTCTCTCCATATAATGGAGAGAAAGGACAGAAAACAAAACTGACATGACATTCAAATAAGAGGACAGACAGAATTATGCCCTCCCCCAACCCATATATTTCCATGTCCTAATCCCCAGAAAGTACAAATATCTTAGGTTGCACTGCAAAGGAAAATTAAGATTGCAGATGGAATTGAGGCTGCTAATCAGTTGATCTTGAGATAGAGATTATCCTGGACCCAAAGTCCTTTTACATGGAAGAGTGATACAGAAGAGTCTGTGTCAAAGTGATATGATGTGAGAAAGTCTGAACCAAAGATTATAGCTTTGAAGATAGAAGGGGGCCACAAGCCAAGGAATGCAGGCAGCCTCTAGAAGATGGAAAAGAGAAGGAACCATTCTCCCCTAGAGCCCCTAGAAAGGAATGCATTCCTGCCGGCATCTTGATTTTAGCCCATTTGGGATTTCTGACCTCAAAACTAGGATTGGGACACCTCAGTGGCTCACTTGGTTAAGCAACTGCCTTCAGCTCAGATCATGATCCCAGGTTCTGGAATCCCTGTGTGAGGCTCCCTGCTCAGCAAGGAATTCTGCTCTCCCTCTCCTCTCACTCATGAGCTCTCACTCTCTTTCTCTCTCTCACTCATTCTCTGTCTTTCAAATAAATAAATAAAATCTTAAGAAAAAAAGAACTAGGATAATAAATTTGTGTTGTTTCAAGATACTAAGTTTGTGATAATTTGTTATACCACCAACAGAAACCCAGTACAACATATATTCCCTTTCCATTTCAATATCACCCTTACCCTTCCTTATTACATCAAGCTTGTCAAGCTCTTCTCCCACAGACCACTGAATTCTGGAGTAAGAAATCTGCTCTGATCGGGGTCTGAATGAAGCACCACACTCCCAAGGAGGCCCCCAGACCCAGGGAGGGGTCTTTCCACTGACAATCAGCTCATGGTTTTCATGTCTAGAACTGTGCGCTATGTCGTTAATCAACTTTATAGCCTTCGGTGACACCAGCTTGTCCTTCTTTGTGCCACCTTTTTGTCTCAGACAAGTTCTGGAAAGAAGAAAGGCTCTTAGTTATCAGCAGATTATTTCTTGGCACAGTTTTTATCCATTCTTTTACAAGGATCATCGCCCTTCTTGTCACCTCCTGGCAGCTCTGGAATGTGTCTGTAGGGCAGAGCCTGTGCCTGATCTCTTTCTTCATTGTGTTGAACTTGTCAACAGATAGGTTCTGTTGAATTTGATTTTCAACATTTAGACTCACAATTCTTCACCTTCCTCCCCTCTCTTTTCCTCTGTTATCATGCATATCTGTTCTGTTCTTCAAAGACTTCAGCATTTTTTTACGCACTTGAGAGCTTTCTTTTTACCACCAAAAAAATTCCTCACTTATGAGATCAAGAAAAGAGAGGACAGATGCCATGTTTTTACGTTCTGCCTTTGGTATATTTACACTTCTTTTTCTTCCTGTTCCCATAAGAATTTTATGAGACTTCATAGACCTCTGCAAAACAGCCCCACTTTTGAGAAATTAAAATTAATCAGTGTGATCAGAGATTACAGAGGATTTCATTTTACATATCACAACTTTATTTGACCATAAACAATGAAAGTTCTACTGGCTGACTTGTCAGCAAGCAAATACAAATTAGTATTACTTGATCTTTTTTATTATGAGAAAATTAAAAGACGTCAGTGTATAAGTATTTAAAAGTGTATCCAATTTTATTTTTTTATTTTGACATGCACTTGAAATGTACTCCCAGAAACAATTTTTTTGTTTGCATTGAGTTTTCCTAAATTGTCAAAGAATTTTTCATTTTTACATGTTTCATACATTTTAACTTTATACATATTAAATTTAATTTTCCTTTCCACATATCACCCTTTAACCTCTAAATAGTTTATATTCTAATCTCGGCATTATTCATATTCATACAATTCATATGCAAACAATTCTCCACCGTCAGCCATAAGTTTCTTTTCTCCTTTTTACCACCATCAGTCCCAGTGACTTCATGAGCAAAAATTTCCCTCTTTCTAAAAAATTATTTATATTATTTTTTTTATCATCAACATCATTATTATTACTTTCAGCTTTTGAGGCATAGGAGGACTACAGATACTCTGTAATAGACTACATTCATCAATATTGACTTCTTGACCTCCTTTCTGAGCCAAAGTCCGAGATAATCCCAGGGTCCTGGGATCAAGTCACTGTCCTCATGGAGCTTCCAATCTAATTATGCAAAACCCAAATCCACCTCTTTCTAAGGAACAGGGATCAAGAAAAATGAAAATAAAATGCTTAGCCTATGGTGATCGGCACAGATTAATATTTACCATAATGACAATGATTATGGGCAAATGATGAAAAAAATGATTATTCTCTTGCTGTAGAGGTTATAGCTATAACCACAGGGAATTTAGATTATCAGCTCCAAGACGTTTTTTGGAATAGTGAGAAAGGTTTGTATACTTCAACTACTACCTCCAGGAAAGCTTAAGCCCCAGAATCAGATGGACAAGAATTCAAATCCTAACTCTACCCCTGGCTAGAGTGTGACTTTAGGAAGTTACTCATTTTGGGACTTTATTTGTTCTCATCTAAAAATTGTGTATAAGAGTTTTTGTCCCACAGGGTTTTTGTGAAGATTAAGCATGAAAATAATCACAGTGCGGTCAACAAAAAACTTAGGATCCAAAAAGTGCTCAATAAATATTAGCCAAAACAACATTATTATCATTTAATTCCAGATTAAATTCTGAAACTTCGATTTTCCAGGATGGGAAACATAACACAAATAATCATTAAAGAGGTAAGTGCTTTTATTTGTGTGTTTGTTCTACAGGAGTATGAGTTGAAAGCAATTTCAGTATTCTGAAAGATTAATTTGGAAGCATTGTTCAGAACAAACCAGAAAGAGTATAAGAGGCATGAGAACAGTAAGAAAGCCATTGACACCATAGGGACCTAAAGTTAAAAAGGTCTGTATTGATGAGCTCAATATCCTTTTACTCAAATTGGCTTAACTGTATTTAGTATTTCAGGGCATTCTCTGAATTCTTCTTTTCTCCTGGTTTCCCTGATTCCATGCCTTACTTCCACAGCCAGTCAAAGGCCAATAAAAATGAATTTTTATCTCAATTTCTCTCTCAGTCTGTTCAGGGTACTATAGCAAACTACCATAGGCTTGATGCCTTAAAACTACAAAACTTTATTTTTCATAGTTCTGAAGGCTGGCAAGCCTAAGATAAGACACATTCAGTGTCTGGTAAGAACTTTCTTCCTGGGCTCATAGAGGGTCATCTCCTCGCAGAAGGGCAAGAAAACTCTCTGGATATCTTTTTTAAGGGTACTAATTCCATTCACGAGGGTTCCACCCTCATGACCTAACTGCCTCCCAAAGGCTCCATTTCCTATTATCTTCATATTGGGAATTAAGATTTGGGGGTGCACAGACATGCACTCTATATATAGTACTTTATTTTTATCAATTGTTCTGGCCCTTTTTACTGGTTTCTTCAAGTATTTTGTTCTTGCATTACTTGTGTGGTTCCTGTGTCTACTATTATCTAGTTAACAAGACACAGACCTTGGAGCCAAGACATTCTTCGGGGTAGAAACTGAAATCAAAGCAAAGCAAAATGTGCACCTAAATCATGCATACGAAGGGGCCAAACCAAGCAAGGGATTCCAGGTACTAGGAAAGAGGACAAGAATCTGAGAAACTTTCCCATGGTTGCATTGTCCATTTAACTGAACTAAGATCGGGGAGAGCAATGATTTGCAATAGGCCTGGTCCTGAGCTTATACGCTATGGGGCAGGCAGACACCAATCAAATAATTCTAAGATCGCACCAGGTAAGTCCTATAGAAGTGATGTCCCCAAGCAATGAAAGGAAGATCTGACCAGGTCAGGGAAGTCAAGAAAGATTTCTCTGAAGAAGGGACAACTGAACTGAGATCTGCAGGATGATCATTGACTTAGGTTGAAATTAAGGGCATGCCAAGCCTCAGGGGCAGTCTTCCAAATCTCAGGTCCTTCTTACAAGGCCTGGTTGAAAGTATGGCTAAAGTTACCAAGGACCCTAAGATGCTCAACATTCTTTTTCAATTATTATTTTATTTATTTGTTTAAGAGAGCAAAGATAGCGAGAGAGAACGTGAGCAGGAAGGAGGGGGAGAAGCAGACTCCCCGCTGCTGAGCAGGGAGACTGATGCAGGACTTGATCCCAGGACCCTGAGATCATGAGCTGAGCTGAAGGCCGACACTCACCTGCCTGAGCCACCCAGGTGCCCAATGAGCATTGAAGTGAGAAGACAGGGGCGCTCTGTTTATCCCTGAGTACAAGGGATATTTGTATTTGAACTCTTATATTTGAACTCTTTTGGCTTTGTCTACTCTTCTTCCCGTGGACTTCTACTTTCTGAGTAGGTCAGAATTTCTCCTGTGCCCCTTCCGAATCTTGATGGCTTTGAGTACCAGAACAAGAAACCAGCCTCTATGCATCTAGATCCCACCGCAGCAGTGGCCTGTATGTCCAGATATTTTCTATACCTGGCTTAGCATTGCCTGGGAGAGACTATACACATTTTACCTTTGACTTCTTTCTTATATCCATTCCTCTTATCTCATGCTCCTCTCTTATAGTCCTACTTTGAGACTTGGCTTAGATCTGTACTTCCCTGTACCTCTTAGATATAGTCTCTTCTAGGACTCCCTTTACTTGTAAGCACACCCCGTAGTCTCTGGACTACCCATTCTAAAGAGTGGGCAACAAAGACAGAGGCAATTTGAGACAAATGGTCATTGAGATGCATAATCACCAGTGTACTTTCTGGCAACTAGGCGAGAACAGTAAGCAACCACTAAATGAAAATAGTTAGTGTTCCTTGTACTCAGGGATAAACAGAGCGCCCCTGTCTTCTCACTTCAATGCTCATATCTGCAGCTGTCAGTGAACATCCTTGAATGCCTTGCTGAACATGGGAGGAGGAAGAGTCTCAGAGCTTTGCTTATTCTCAGTATTCTGCTCCTCCTGCTCTTATTCTGTCCCCATCAGGTTCCAAGGAATCTGAGTGGCCCCATCACTATCCTCCCTCTTTCTACACTGAAACATCTGTGGCCGCTTACTCTCCCCTCTGATAACCAGGACTCAAACTGTGTTCTCATGTTCACCACACCCTGCACTGATAAACTCACTGAACATACACACACTTCAGGGGAAGGAGGAAGAAAGAGTAGGACTAACACAAAGAGAGACAACATGATCTACCCAAGACCTCTCAGCAAGTGAGTAGCGGAGCTGGGATTAGAACTCTGGTCTCCTCTGTGGTGTCTCTCTGCTCTTTCCACTAAGTTATATTTGTTTTTGTTTGAAGGTTTTATTTTAAAGCAGGGTGTTTTAGCCAAGAAAAGTGTGCTGGATAGCTTCTCTTTTCCTGTCTGAGAGGATTCTCCACCCTCTGGGAGGCTGAAAGGCAGCCTCTACAACTGCCCTATCCTTTGGCTTCCCATTGGGTTCAGTTAATAGAGCGCCCTGGCCGGAGGTAAGCCTGCGGAAATAGTGAGATCAGAGTAGTCTCATCTCCACCCCCTCCTTGCTGGGCTGGTGTTTTAGTGATTGTGTGTCTCCACCCAAGGCCTTGGTTCCTGTTCAGTGTCCCTCCTGTGCCTCTCTTGGAGATTAGACAACTCTTTCCTCTCACCTACCTCAGAGCTAGGGATGGTAATGCCTGCTAGCTCTTGTTAGTTCTTGCATGTCTCCCCATCCCCAGTGGATTTCCCTTAACTCCCCACGTGCTTGTAAATTGTCATTTCATTAAATTTTCCTCCATTGTCCCACTGGCGGGGACCCTCTGCTTCCTCTCAGAACAAGCATTAACACAAAGGCTTGTGAAGAAGTCTCTGTTTATTCCCCTTAGCCATAATGCACCTGTCCCTTGAACACTTCTGCTCTTCTCAAAGTTGCTAATGGGTATATTTCACATCTTGTGAAGGAAGTTTACTGTGTGGGGCTCCTGAGAGACCAGCAGTAGCCACAGAATCCCATTCTCTCCTATCTCAAGCTGTCCTACTGAGTTTCCAGATGGGATATCCACTAACTTCAAGAAGAAAATACCATCCCCATACATAAGGTTCAGGATGGGCATTCATGGATAGGATCTTCACTTCACTGATTACACTTCAGTGTAATAGGAAATTAATGCATTAATAAAAGAAGACCCTTCGGGACCTGTCTTTGGGAAGCTAATGTTAGTCCTGTACCAACATGAGCAGTTTATAACCCCTTTATGAGAAGTGGTCCTCAGCACTGGACTGCAAGCCCAGTCTAGCTGTGGCTAGCATGGTGAACTGAACAGCGGAGTCTCCTTCCGGGAGGTTGCTAGGATATGGGACACCCAAGCCCCATCCCACTACCACAGTACACTCTTGGAGGGCCCTAAAAAGTGTTTCCAGTGACCAGCCAGCGGTCTTCGGAAATCTGTGGGAGGTTCCTAGCCTCAGTGATTTCAGTATCTTCACCACACCATCATCCTGTGCCACACCTTTCTCCTCCCCATACTGTGTCTAAGCCACTGAGAAACTGTCAGTGACTGTGTCTCCAAGCAACACAGGCCCCTCCAAGCACAAGGCCTGGGCAATGTCAGTTTGCAAGGATCATGACACACTCCTTGAAACAACTCTGCTATAAGACAATCACCTGGTCTAGCCACTCTAGCCCAGATAACTCCAATGTTATTGTTATTCTCTGCAAAACTTTTAACTTCCCAAAGCTTTTCTAAGTTCTCTATTTCCTTAGATCCACCTTGCAAATCTATACTGTTGGCGGGACAACTAATGTTATCCTGTTTTCACAGAGAAATGAGGACACTGAGATTATGAATGAAGTCCTCAGAGCTACTGGCAGGACTGGGATGCAAAGTTAGGTCTTCTTATGTTCCCGGACTTCCCATTCCCCCCTTTCCACTCTATTCCACCCATGATGGTTATATACACAGCCTATCAATGTTCTTATTGAAAGCGCTCTGAACACTATTTCAGTGGTGTTCTTATTCTAACTAGTTTTATAGGAAATTCCAAATCAATTGTGTCTCCAAAATGTTCATATTCTTCACGTTAAAAAATTCATTTATGAAGCATTTTCCCATTGAGAGTACAAAAATATTGTGGTTATAATTTCAAAGTAGCTCCAAAACCGAGGGAGCAAAACAGCACCGAACCCTGAGTTCTGCTATATCTACCTCCCTCGCCCAGAGCATGAAGCTCTGCACAGCCCCAGTGAGCTTAAGCTTCCCAGAGGGAACTGGAGGTTCTCTAAGATTAAGTTGCCTCCATGCCACAGTCCAGACAGGGGCCCAATGGCAGCCTTTCCAAGGACTAGTTTCTGCTAAGTTGAGTATGGTAAGTGGAAAACTAGCCTACCTGTGTCAGAAAGCCTCCCACTCACAAAGCTGTGTGTAACATGTGTCCCAGCACTAAATGACCAGGAAAGAGAAAAGCCTCCTTACTGTGGATGGTACCCCCTTCTGTGATGGCCCAAGGGGGTTAAATGTTGGCAGAGTTGGCACCTTCTCCAGAGAGGGCCACCAAGTGTGAAGGAGCATGCATGAGCTGCGAGAGCACACAAGGAGCTTGTTCCTATCTAGCACCCTTTATTTTTTTCATTTCACAGTATTCACCATTAGTGAGGTGAATCTCACACAGGCTCCATTCGGTCCCCACTCTCCACACCCCACAGGGGATATCAGCAAATCCTCTCTCTGTATCAATACCAAAATGGGAGAGCAGCTCTTCAATATTCTCTGACCACCAGTGATGGACCCAGTGCTGTCCAAGGCCCCGAAATACAGATAAATGAGGATTGATCTCCATCCTTAAAGAATGTGTTTTCGAGATGGGGCATGAGATAGCAAAACAGAATGAAGAAAAAAGAATTGCTCCCCACCCCACCCTCACCCCCCCACCCCAGCCAAACTTTCCTTCCAAGCTTGTTATCGGGAAACCCACTTTTTCTTTTTTTCTTCTGAGTACCCTGACTGATATGCTTTGAGCAAAGGTAGACATGGATTTGAGTTGGAGAAAAGGAGGCAGTAGGAGCAGACCTAAGGTGAAGAAAATAAATTAATTTCTTGGGGCTAATTCCAAAGGGCAAAGGTGATGGGGAAATGAGAGAGGCAGAGCGGGGCGACTGGAGAACATGGTGCCTAGACAGCAAGCAGTTATGGAAACATCTCCAGAGTGAAGTGGCTGAAGCTGACACAACGGAGAGACATCTACTGTTCACCCTGAAATTGTTGGCACGGCTGCCATGGAAATTCTGTCCACTCCTCCTTCCAGTAACATCTACTCCACACAAACTGCCTCTTGCAAGGGCGGATTTGCAAATACAGAGGAAAGGCCAGCATTTTCTGCCTGGGCTGTGACGGTGCAGAACTCACACACACTGCACAGCCCAAGCAGGAGGCAGACAAACCACAAGCCAAGGATGCGTTCCTATGAGCCCAGTGTGGAAATCCTGGGAGGAGGCCTGTGTGGTCTGGACCTCTACCAGGCGTAGAATCAGAGCTTCAGGAAGACTATTCAAGTTCTTAGGGGGAAAGTGACTCTTGTCATATGTGTTGCTTTGAAAAAAATTGAGTGAAATGTTAAAAGTGCTTGAGTAGAGGTTAGGAAACAATATTACAGGATTGGGTGGAGAAAGTAAAGGAACAAGAGATGGAGGATCAAGGTTGAGGGGGCTTTCCAGAGAAGAGAAAATTTAAGCAGTGCTTAAAAAAAGAATAGTGAACATTTCACCAGATTGGGAAGGAAGGAAGAGAGGGAGAAAGGAAGATGGAAGGGTATTCTAGGTAGAACACACTTTCGCCACAGTTTCTCCACCTCAGCACTCCTGACATTTGGGGCATTTTTGGTTTCATTATCATATGGAACAGCTCTATGCATTGTAGGATATTTAGCTGTGTTTCTGGCCTCTACTCACCAAATACCAGCCTTTACTCACCAATACCACCCACCTCCCAGGTGTGACAAACAAGAATGGTCTCCAGATGTTACCCAATATCCCCTGGGGGACAACATGGCATGTTTAGCAGATGAAGTTCCATGAGAGTGAGGCACAGCATCCACAGACATTAATGGGTAAGGTAAGACAAAAATAAGGTTGGTCAGTAATTTGTGGTCAGGTGGTGGAAGGGGGCTCAATGCTTGCAATGGACTTGACATTTTTCTCTATGCCACAGAAATTAAGATGGGACTTTTAAGGATAAATGGCACAGCCCAGTCTCAATTTCAAAAAGACAAGCAGAAGCAACAGAAGTGACTTGGAAGGGCAAAGCCTGGGGTCAGGAAATTCAATTAGACCATTGATATGTCCAGTTAGAAAACAGATACATCTTCCCTGCTTCCTTGTCACTCTGTCTGCAGACAAGTCTGTGACTCTTATCCTAAAGTCTTCGACTTAGGACCAGCCAAACATGCCTGGCCTTGACTGGGCACTAGTAGCTTGTTCTTCTGAAGGCTGAGAACACCTGCAGCTCTGCCCCCCTTATTTTAGCAACAATTCTTGAAGCAGCCAGAAGCTTACACCCAGAAGCCCTTTCAACTGTTTGTTGTGTTGTTGCTAACGGAGCTTGAGGTCTAAAAGGGGTTCCCAGGGCGTGTTGACTAGCTATCTGCCACCCAGGGAGCCAGGGACACAGCTTGCGTAGGGGCTGCTCAGCTTAAGCACTGTGAACAGAACTGGTGGTTATTTAAAGCCTCCAGCAATAGTATCAGTATCGCTTTGACATTTTTTTTTTTTTTTTAAAGACACTTTCAGAGGCCAGGAGTGATGGCTGGCTGATTCTTCCACTTAGCCTTGCTAATTTGGGATTTGGGCTGCACTTAATAAACAGCTGTTGTAACATTTCCAGATTCCTAGGCAAAAATGGGGATGATTTAGGGAATCTGCTTTTGGCCCATTCAGGATTTGGGTAGTTGAGTTTTCTCCATTGGGACTGAGATCCCGTACAAAGTAGGTTCAGAATTGCTATCACATTTAGGACAAACAAGATGTTCTTGATTATGAAGAATACATGAATTCAATAAATACATATTGAATGCCTACTGTGGTCCAAGCAATGAAGGGAACATTCTGAAACTCCCATCCTGGTAGAGTTCACAAAGACATTCACCTCCCAATATGGTACCCCAAGGAATTCATTCCTTCATTTACTTGTTTAGTTACTTAATAAGCTAAATGTAGGGTACATTCTCTGTGTAGGCACAACAGTCCTAGGTATACAATGAAGAAAGTCTATATTCCCTGACCCAGAGAAATTTATACACTGGCACAAAAGAACTATTATATAATGAGCTATGGAGAGAATAGATCTGTGTCTTAATTATAATAAAAAAGTGCAGAGAGGAAAAGTTCCTAAACTCTCCCTGGGAATCAAGAACAGCTTTCCAGAACATGATTAGCTCACAGAGAGCCCAAACCAAGGCTGTGTTTGTATATCACTATACTTTCAGTGCTTAGTATAATAACTTACACACAGCAGGCATTCAAGTATTTGTTAAATGAATAAATTAATGAGGTAGTGATTATGCTGACATTTGGAGGCTCTGTATGGTCTTGGCACCAAAAACCACAAGATGCCCAACCCAGAGTCCTTCTGAGTCTTCAAGTGGCCATGAGTACCAGCAGGGGTACCTTTAAAAATGCCAAGACCCCTAATTTTTCTAATATGCTCACAATACAGTAAGCTGCCAAGATATTCATGTGAGTTCTCGCCTTTGAAATAATTCCTTAAGGCAATGTGTTTCTCATTTTGAGGTAATTATAAGACAAAGGAACATTTTCCTTGATTAGCTTGTCCTTCAGAAATAGAGCATGGAAAGCAAGCATGTAACTTCTCAAAGCTCTGGAAAATATGAGATGGGACTAAAAGGTCTGGGCATTATTCCCTTTGGCTTGGCTCCATTAGAACCCTCAAGGTCCTTTGCAGCAAAACTCTGCTTAAAGTATAAGATACTTCACCTCCTAATTCTTGTTATGGAAAAAGCTCTAATGTAGCAAAACTACTCTGTACTGGCATTAAGAGGGTTCGGGGATTTTTTTCCTTTTAAACACGAGTTAATCTCTCTTCTTCTTTTGACTTCAGCTCCCTTCTCTACCCTGCCTCAATATCACAGTCTCAGTGAGTATCACATGAAATCAGACTGTGAATACTTTGTAGGAAGCCAAATACTGTAGGGATGTTCAACCCAACAAATATTTACTGAGTACTACACTGGACAATTTAAGGAAGAACAGTGACAAGAACTAGACCCCACCATCAATGAACTTATTAGCTATTTGGAAAGATATGCATGAAAAGATACCTATTATACCTGGTAGAGTGGGACATATTATATAATTCTATAAGATCCTTTAAAACTCTGAATGAGACTAACGAGAAAATACCCAAAGGGATTAATTCAAAATAAGTCATTAGTTTTTCTATTGCTGCAACACATATTACCACAAATTTAGTAACATAATGGAACATAATGAAGCCTGACAGACATACACTACTATAAGTTAACTTATAAATAAGTTAACGAGTGTTAACACACACTACTATAAGCTAACTTATAAATAAGTTAATGAGTGTTAACTTATTTCATAATTTTTGTAGATCAGAAGTCTGGACACAGTGTAGTTCTGTTCTCCACTCAGGGTCTTAGAGGCTGCAACGGAAGTACCAGCTAGGTTGTGTCTCATCTGGAGCTCATGGTCCTCTAGCTCATGTGGTTGTCAGCAGCATTCAGTTCTTTATCCCTTGCTCATTGTCAACAAAGGTTTCTCTCAACTCTTAAAGGCTGCTCTTAGGTCCTAGAAGTCACTCTCAGGTCCCTGCCACTTGACCCTCTTCATCTTCAAAGCCATCAACAACAATCAAAACACTCCCCTCCCCTATGTCAGATTTCCTTCTTCAAGAAGAACCCAATCTTTTTATAGGGCTTACTGATTAGATCCGTTCCATTAAGAATAATCCCACTTTCTCCTTAAGTGTGCCATATAACATAGTAACAAGAGTGCCATCCCATCATATTCACAATTGCCACTCATGCTCGAGGGGAGGAGATAATACAGGAAGTATACACCAAGGAGGAGGAATTTTGCCTTACACACAGAGAATTCTCACATAGAGCTCCTCATCCAAGTCTCCCAACACCCCAGCAGCAATGCTTTCTGTCACTAGCACTATAGTAGTGTGTGTCTGTCAGGCTTCAAGGGCCTTAACTTTGCTACCCAGCCAAGCCTCTGTCTGTCCTGTCTGGTGGTCTGGTTGTCACTGGGTCATGGGGGTGACCCAGGAGTATACAAGACTCTAATCGTGCCAGATATTTTAGTGCTTTGTCTACATTATCTCATTAGCCTCCCAGCAACGTATATAGTACACATTGTTTGGGTGTTTCTTACAATTAAAATTGTGGTTGAAATTTTATGATTGAAAATTGAGGCTTAGTCCTCCAAACCATATAGCTAGGAAGAAAATAGACAGGATTTAAATCCAACTCTGTCTGTCTTCATGTGCATTCTTTCTCCACTGCACATTAGAAACTTGCCATGACTAAAGCACCAGAGCACCTCATCCATGCCTTCCTCCCCTGATGTTACACACAACCTACAAATACCTCATTAAGAACACTGCTGGGGGAGGGGGGGCCTGGGTGGCTCAGTGGGTTGAGGCCTCTACCTTCGGCTCAGGTCGTGATCCCAGGGTCCTGGGATCGAGCCCCAAGTCGGGCTCTCTGCTCCGCAGGGAGCCTGCGTCCTCCCCTCTCTCTCTCTGCTGGCTCTCTGCCTACTTGTGATCTCTCTCTCTCTCTCTCTGCCAAATTAATAAAATCTTGGAAAAACAAATAAAACACTGCTGGGGCACATACATTTCCATAAGAAGATGGGAACTATATGTCCCGGATTTTCAGAGATAGTCCCAATTTCAAAAAGATGGCCCTGATGTCAGCTCGTGCCTTTGACATTGGTTCTAAACATTTCTTTACCACATTAAGAATTCAGAAAGCATGACCAGAAAATAGAAGAAAGTTCTCATTTCTCTTTGGAGATTTATAGAATTTATCTTCCAGGAAGATTACTTACATCCCTGCACAGAAAAAGGTCATTAATACTTTCTAATCAGTATGCATAGAATTTCTTGGTTATAGCTACTGAGAGATGAGAGACCCTTCTGCAAGCTGCAAGAACTTCCTATGTTGCTGCTTGGTTCACACACACACACGAGGATTTGATTGCGATAATTCCTTCCTCGCTTTACTGACAAAATTTTTCTGCTTGTGATTATCTGAGATCTTCAGGAATTGAGATGCTTCATAATTGAATAAAGAGTTATTCTCTAGATAACCTAATATCAGTGTGGTTTTTTAATGTGATCTACAGAGGGACATCTAACCTAGTGCTTCCCAACCTTTCCCTCAATCCTTTTCACATCATGACAAGAACAGAAAAGATGTGGGGGCACAATGGGATAATTAGATGAGGCTGCCCACAGCTGGAAGCCATTCTCTTGGGTCTCTGACTACTCTCAGACCATTTTAGGCCCTGACAACGAAAGGAGATGGGATGTCTGCTTACCTATAGCCCATCTGACACCCAGACACAGAAGTTGGGAAGCTCTTCCTGACTCAGTAGAGCAGTTAGTAATAGAGCACTGTCAGGTGTTCCATTTAATAACTATTTGCCGAGTGATCATTATAGGTAAAGCACTGAGTCTAGGAATACAGAGGTGAATCAAAGAACCCCATCTTCAAATGACTCACAGTCTAGTGTATGAAAACATACTCCATAATTAGGACAGAAAATCATTCACATCTTTGTGCAAATCCAATTGATTGACAATGACAACCTGAGGTACTAGTTGAGGATTCCTGAGGCCTCTAGGTGCAGAAGGGGGAAAGTGTGCTCACTTAACCATACTTGCCTTGTGGGGAAACAGCAAAATCAGCATAAGCACGCAAAAGCCACCTTCTTGCCAACCCTGTTCTTTTAATAGCACATAGTGCAGTTAAAAGGCCATTATAGGTTCTACTTTCAATTGTGACATATTATTCATACAACTATGTTGTGTTTTTATTATCCTCCCTAGTAATTACCATTGTGTTTAGTAATCAACAGCACTGATTTACGCAAGTTACTTTCAAGTCAATCACTCCAGCACTTAAAAACAATGGCTTTGAATGGAGTTATTTCCTGGGAGAATGTTAAATGTTTCCGAGTTCAGATAGCCAAGGAAAGGCGGCTCCCTGTGTGTAAGGGAAGAGAATGAAAAGTTTTCTGGCAGCTGGACCAAGATAAAGTGTTCAAATAAGTGCCATAGTGGTTTGGGAGTGAATGGGAGTAACTCACTGTTTCCTGCCTAAATTTGTACTGTTGGATACATTCAGCCACCTCACGCAGCATGCTTTTAATTACTGATATAAATCCTGATAGCGTTCTCAAGGGATCAGAAATAACCTTTAGCCATTCTGTCTGGAAACAATAGCAGAACTGCAAAGGAAAGGTAGCCAGTGCAAGTGATTCCAAGGAAACTCCTTTATGTCCCACTTATTGTCTAAGCTTCACACCACCAAGCTAGTTGCCTATAGATCTGGGTTCCAACCCAAGATTTTTATCTTATAAGGGCAGACTCAATGTTTCTGCAGACTAAAAGACCTAAAGCCAGAGGTGGCCTACCCAACCCCTTGTGCCCATGAAAGAAATTTAACAAGTTTTGGGTCCTGCCAATTTAAAAGCTTTTCAATGAGGCCCCAACTTTCTTAAGGGGAATGATGAAATGAAGGAACAAATATGTTTGTTTCATGAGCAAAGTCAAACCCACTTTCCCACTGCATTTGACCTGGAGTGGTTGAAATTAATTCTATTGAAAACACTGGTAGAGACTGAGTTTTCTTCCCAAGGGACTGATTCTTCAAAAATAAAAAGAGCCCCCCCCCCAAAAAAAAAAAAAAGAAAAGGCAAACCAACTTCAGAGGAAAAAGAATATGTGGGAAGAAGACCCTGAGCACTATAGTATTTCTTTGGGGCTGATCCTCCTCTGCTTTAGCCAAGACTCATAAAGTTCTTTCACTTTAGGTGGGAAGAACATAGCAAGTTCACCTCCCCCGCCATCTATCATCAGTTCCAGAGAGCCATCTGTTTATGAAAAGAGTTTGTTAACTGGATGTAATTGGATTCTCTTGAGAAACACAGTAACCTCAACTTGGAACTCCCTGTTCACTTATGTAATCTGTGATATGAATTATGATAAACAGAAACTCTACATTGTCAATAGACAAAGATTTGAACTATTTCCCCACCTTTGAAAACAAAATAAAAACATCCCTTTCCTTAGGTGTAGAAATTTACAGGGTACTGATGCCTTCCTTTTTAAACTCCATCACATGTAATCCTCAGTGTGATGCCCACGATAACAATTAAGTAACCCGAAGCTCAATCAGGTTAAATGACTATTCAAGGTCACTCAAAGCTAGGACTTTTACCCAGTTCTTTGTATCCCAAACCTGGAGTTTCTTCCACTATAGCAGAGAAATCTGCTGAAAGGTCTACACTCCTGCCCTCCGTCTCCCTGGGAACACAAGCAATGAATGAAGCTGGTATCACTGTATTTGTTACTTATGCTAAACAAAGTGGAACGCCATCCCTTCCACTCATAATTAAACACAGATTGAAGAGCTGACCGCCATTTAACTGAGAGGAAACACGGATTTGGGTTACAGCTGCCGGGATGTGCAAAGCATGAGGCAGAGAGGTCTGCGCATACTCAGAGTGCTGAGTCCGTGGTGCTTTGAAAGATGGACGGCAATCAAACCCACAGAAAGAGGCATCTCACAGAATGGAACACATTTTTTGCTCTTCAGATCTGGACGACTTACATGGTTACTTCCACAGACATTGGCAGGGGCAATGTAGGTTCTTTCAATTATTAGAGTAATTCTGGTACAGAACAGGTAGCCACACGACTGGGTACAGTACCAGTGGTGTGTCCTCTCTTGTTCTTCGGCTCTGATATCTGGGGTCAATCCAAATACATTTAAGAATGACAGAACCTCGGGGTGCCTGGGTGGCTCAATGGGTTAAGCCTCTGCCTTCAGCTCAGGTCACAGTCTCAGGGTCCTAGGATTGAGCCCCAATCGGGCTCTCTGCTCAGCTGGAGCCTGCTTCCCTCTCTCTCTGCCTACCTCTCTGCCTACTTGTGATCTCTCTCTGTCAAATAAATAAATAAAATCTTTTTAAAAAGAAAGAAAGAAAGAAAAGAAAAAAGAAAAGAAAAGAATAGAATGACAGAACCTCCAAAGCACCTACGTCACTCAGTTGGTTGAGTGTCAGACTCTTGGTTTCTGCTCAGGTCATGATCTCAGGGTCCTGGGATCAAGCCCTGCGTCAGACTCCACACTCAGCGAAGAGTCTGCTTGAGATTCTCCCTCTCCCTCTCCCACTGCCATCCCCCTGCTCGTGCTCACTCTCTCTCTCTTTCAAATAAATAAATAAAATAAAATAAAAATAATCCAAATTCCCAATCTACTCAGGGGATGCATGACTAATACCTATTCCTCAGAAGAGAAGGATAGAACAGAGGCAGAGCTTACAACCGGCTGGGAAGGTACATCACTTAAAAGTCTTTACTTGGGTACAGGTATGTTAGGTTCAGCCCTCTACACCTTGAAGAACTTTCCCCATGAGAGCCCATGTCCCATTCCTACACCTGAGAACCAAGGCCTGGAAAGAACCCGGTGGTAGCAGGACTCTCAGCCGACTGGGAGGGAGCATAAGCAGTAACGAGTCCCCCTTGACCCCAGGCTTGGTAGGGACAGACCCAAATGACCTACTTGTATCTCTGATACTTTGCCTGGGGAAGCCCAAGATTTATCTCTTCCCCAGTGATAACATATGCAGGAACCAAGCCCTAGATCCAAATATCAAACCATCTCTTCCCATAACTTCAAATATTACCTAGATGTTCACAACTCCAAAACCTTTATCTTCAATTTGTTCTCTGTATTTAAAAGACTGTGTTGTTTTGGTTGTTGTTTCTTTTGTTTGCTCATTTGTTTTGTTTCTTGTTTTCCACATGAGTGAAATCATATGGTATTTGTCATTCTCCATCTGAACAGCATTATACCCTCTAGGTCCAGCCATGTTGTAGCAAATGCAAAAAATCTCATCCTTTTTTATAACTGAGTAATATTCCATAATTTATATGTATACAATATCTTCTTTATCCATTCATCTATCAATGGACACTTAGGTTGATTCATATCTTGTTTGTTCCAAATAATGCTTCAGTAAACATAGGGGTAAACATAGCTTTTCAAATTAGTGTTTTTGTTTTCCTTGAGTGAATACCCAGTAGTGGAATTACTGGATCACATGCTATTTCTGTTTTTAATTTTTTGAGAACCTCCATACTGTTTTCTGCAGTGGCTGCACCAGTTTGCATCCCTGCCAAGAGGGTAGAAGGGTTCTTTTTTCTCCACATCTTTGCCAACATTGGCTATTTCTTGTCTTTTTTATTCCTGCCATTCTGTCAGGTTTATGGTGATACCATTATATCGTACACCGGAAACTAACAAAACACAGTACGTTAATTGCACATCATAAAAACAACATCACAACTACAACTAAAACCTTCATCTTCATTTCAGATCCGCCTCTAGTGTTCTCAATGAGGGTCAGCAAACTTTTTCCATAAAAAGTCACACAAATTCTCTATCACACGGTCATTTCTTTCTTTCTTTTTTTTTTTAAACATAAAAATATAACAGGCATTCTTAAAAATGGCATTTGGCCCTCAGGCCACAGTTGGCTCACTGCTGCTCCAGACCTCTCTCTACTCCATGCCCTACCCTTCCCTCCTATCCCTAGTTCTCTTACTTCTGCCACCTACCACATCTTTTATTTTCCTCAATAACAGCAAATCTTCAAATATGAGAAAAGCAGGATGTTTAGGGATGCCAAATATTATGCACAGGCATGCTAAATAGAAGAGGGTGGTATTATTAGTTTATTAGTTATCTATTCCTCCGAAGCAAACTATCTAAAAATTTGTGACTTAAGAACAGACATTTATCATCATCATCCCCGTGGGTCAACGATGGGTCACTGGCTTGGTAGTTCTGGCTCAGAGTCTCCCACCGAGATTCCTGTCAAAATACTGAGCAGTTTGACAGATCCTACAATTTATGTGAAAAATGTAAAACGTCTAGACTAGATAAAACAATTTGGGGAGAAAAAAAAAAAAAGCAAGGTTGTAGGAACTTCATGTCCCAATTTCAAAGCATATTATAAAGCTATAGTTATCAAGATCAGTGTGGCACCATGCCAGAAATAAGTACTGAGATTTACAGTCAATTGATCCTTAAAAAGGTACAGGGCAATTCTTTGGGAAAAAGCCAGGTTTGTTCAAGAAGCAATTTTTTTTAAAAGATTTTTATTTATTTATTTGACAGACAGAGATCACAAGTAAGCAGAGAGGCAAGCAGAGAGAGAGGAAGGGAAGCAGGCTCCCTGCTGAGCAGAGAGCCGGATCCCAGGACCCTGGGATCATGACCCAAGCCAAAGGCAGAGGCTTTAACCCACTGAGCCACCCAGGAGCCCCTCAAGAATCGATGTTAAGAAAATTGAACTCAGACCCTCACCTCACAAAATACACAAGTGTTAACTCAAAACAGATCATATACTTGAACTTAAGAACTAAAACACAAAACAGTTAGAGGAAAATATAGGAAGAAATCTTCAAGACCTCAGGTTAAGCAAAGATTTTTATAGATATGACACTTGACTCTCAAACAGGGGAGAAAGATAAACTGTACCTCATCAAAATGGTCCAAACTTTGGTCCTTCGAAAGATGATGAAAAGCTAAGCAACAGCCTGAGGGAAAATATTTACAAAATACTCATCTGATAAAGGACTTAAGAATTTTTTTTAAAAGCACCAAGAATTTAAAAAGAACACATAGAACTCAAGAAGACAAACAGCCCAATAATAAAATCAATCAAAAAATATGAATAGACATTTCACAAAAGAAGATACACAGACGGCCAATAAGCACAAGAATAGATGCTCAACATCACTCGTTAGAGAAATGCAAATTAAAGCCACGATAGGATGGCATCTCACACCCCCTGAAATATGTGGAGGAAAAGGAACACCCATCTTGCTGGTGGCAATGTGAAATGGAGCAGCCACTGAGGAAAAGTTTGGAGGTTCTTCAAAAAGAAGAACAGAGTCATCATACTTAATTCCATAGCTAAGTGTGTAACTGAGAACTAAAAACACGTATGCACAGAGACTTACATGTGACTATTCATAGCGTCTTTATTCACAACAGCCCCAAACTGGAAACAACCCAAACATCCATCAGCTAATAAAACGAGCTCTGATACCCATATCACAGAAGGCTATTCAGCAAAGAAAAGGAACAAACTGTGAATTCAGGCTCCAACACAGATGAACCTCAAAAACATTATGCTAAATGAAAAACCAGACACAAGGGACCACATACTAAGAGTCCATTTCCACAGAATGTCCAAAAAAGGCAAATTAATAGAGTCAGGAAGTAGATTAATAGTTGTCCAGATCTGGAAGTAGGAAAGAGGGTTAATTATAAATGAACATGAGGGATGTTATTGGGGAGATATAAATGCTCCTAAATTGATCAGTGTTGATGATTACATCACCAAGTTACTAAAAGTCAATGAAATGTACACCTGAAATGGTTCAGTATTCTGATAGCAAAACTATACTCCAGGGATATTATAATTGAGCAAGGCTTCAGTCGTTACAAAGTTCAAATGAAACTGGAGGGTTCACTTTCAAGGAGGCTTGTTCACATGTCTGGAAACTGGTGCTGGGTTTTGTGAGCAGCCTTTGTTCCTCTGCACCAAAGCTTCTTCAAAAGGTTGCTTGAGCATCACTTACAATAACCAAGACATGGAAACAACCTGTGTCCACCAATGGATGCATGGATAAAGAAGTTGTGGGACAGACACACAATGAAATATTATTCAGCCACAAAAAAATGAGGAAATTCTACCATTTTCAACAACTTGGAGGGAACTTAAAGGTATTATGCTAAGTGAAATAGATCAGACAAAAAGAAATGCTTTTTGTCTTTTTATGTGGAATCTCAAAACTTAGAGGAAAAGAGATCGGGGGCGCCTGGGTGGCTCAGTGGGTTAAAGCCTCTCCTTCAGCTCAGGTCAGGATCTCAGGGTCCTGGAATTGAGCCCCACATCAGGCTCTCTGCTCAGCAGAGAGCCTGCTTTCCCTTCTCTCTCTGCCTGCCTCTCTGCCTACTTGTGCTCTCTCTCTCTGTCAAATAAATAAATAAAATCTTCAAAAGAAAAAAAGGAAAAAGGGATCAGACTTGTGGTTACCAGGAGTGGAGCACAGGGGCAGGGGGAAATAGAAAAAAAGTGGCCAAAAGGTACAAACTTCCTATTATAAGATAAATAAGTAGTAGACATGTGATGTACAACACAATGACTGTAACTAGCATTGTGTATGATATATACGAAATTTAAGAGAGTGAATCCTAAGAGCTTTCATCACAAGAAGTTTTTTTCTTTTCTCCTTTCTCTCCTTTTTATCATATCTGTAATGATAAGATAGACAGTAGCTGAACCCATTATAATAATCACAACATATATAAACTGAACCATCATGCTGTGTGCCTTAAATTTATGCTGTGACGTATGTCAATTTTCTCAGTAAATAATAAATATTATAATCGCTCTTTATAGCCTTTTACCAAAAGCAGCAAACAGAATCCAGGCAGCACCTTCAACACATAGCCTGTAACCTCCTTAGCTGGATGAGCCAGCTCCTACATTATGTTCTCTACTTTTCACATTAACACAAGTGACAGTGTGGCTAAGCCTTTGGCCACTAAAGAGCAAGCACGCCTTTCCTCCAATAGAATCTTCATTTTCTTTCCCTCCTCAGGCCAGCCACCTTGAGGACCATCGGGCTTCTGTTAACAGTGTCTTCAGAGCTCATGAGGCTTTCCCCCAAACACTCTTTAAGGCCCTCCCAGCTTCCATTTGCCACTCTGATGTTTTAGCTTTTTTTGGTAGCACCCTATTTTTAAGAATCAATTCTGCATTGGTTATCTACAATAGCATAACAAAATTACTCAAAAACTTGGGTGGGTGGGAACAACCAAGAAACATTCTCTCACAGTTCTAGCAGCCAGGAATCTGCAAAGGGCCTAACTGGTTAGTTCTGACTCAGGAGCTCTCATGAGGTTGTGGTCAAGATGTCAGCAGGAGTGAGCCATCCAAAGGCTTGCCCTGAACTGAGAATCCATTTCCAAAGGGATTCATTCAAGGAGCAGCACATTGGTGATGGCTTGGTTCCTCCCGGCCTTGGCCTCTCCCTGGGGCTGCTTGAGTGTCCTCATGACAAACCACCTAGCTCTCCCAGGAGTGAGCTAAGACATACAGAGAAAGCCAGGCAGAAGCTGTCCTTTTTATGACCTATCTTCAGATGTTCAGAAGTCACAGAGAATCACTTCTGCCAAATTCTACTTATTACATAGGTGATTGGATGGATTTCCGCTTTAAAGGGAGAAATGCCAAATTTACAGACATACAGTAAAACCATCATGGTGGTCAAACTAAGAAATACAGAATTTACAAAAATAAGACCCAGTGGGACTAATTTCTTGACGGACCCACAAACTTACCCTGAGTGCATTTGCCACAATTACATCCCAGTGTATTCTGATCAATGACAGCACCGCTGAAATGAGCACAGAGCCTCCTCCCAACTCGCAGGCAAAGGACAATGGTTAAAAAAAACACAACACTCTTTTTCTGTGTGTTACTTAAAAGCAAATCTACTTGTTCTAGACTATTTTGTGGTATCATCTGTAGAAATAATGAAAACTAAATGTTTTTAAAGTGAGTAACCACAGTGCTCGTGGTCACTGTTAAAGAGGTTTAAGACAAACTAGATGATTTATTCACTTGTGTACCTACCGTCTGTTCCCTGCTAGAATGTAAGCTTCACAAAGTCAGGCATATTTGTTGAATCACAGTGAAGAGGACTGTGATAAAGACTCAAGAATGCATGTCAAGCCCTCACAGTTGACCCTGGGCGTTGCCTAACTACAGGTATAATTGAGTTCACCTACAGCCAGTATGAGTATCTGGCAGATTTGACCTTTTGCATGGACCAGGGATACATTTTTGAAAACTTTTGAGTAAAGTTGATTATAAGATTTGGGGAAAAAATAAAAAATAAATAAAGTGAATAAACTAGAACAGGGTCCACTGGCCCCATTTCCAGTAACAAGACTCTATACTACCCATTCCTTCCCCACTCCACGATTCTCTCCCCCCCAGGATCCCACATAAACCTTTCCCCCCTGAATTAATTCATAAAAATAGACCTCTTTTTTTTTTAAGATTTTATTTATTTGACACAGAGAGAGAGAGAGATCACAAGCAGGCAGAGAGGCAGGCAGAGAGAGAGAGAGAGAGAGGGAAGCAGGCTCCCTGCCAAGCAGAGAGCCTGATGCGGGGCTTGATCCCATGACCCTGAGATCATGACCTAAGCCAAAGGCAGAGGCTTTAACCCACTGAGCCACCCAGGTGCCCCCATAAAAATAGACCTCTTGAGCAAGCCTGCCCCACCAAGTAATCTATATGCCTGAACATCTCTGCATAGAATTAGTTAATATAAATTGACTGTGTATACTAAATACTGGGTACTTCACATGTATTACCTCATATTATTACACAACAACCCCAGTTATTTTCGGTGTCATTTCATGAGAGGACTGAGGCTCACGTATTAAATAGTTGGCCGAGATCACATGGCTAGTAAGCGCCACAACTGGATCTTGAACCACAGAAGTCTATGTAAAGATTCACGCATTGATGTCGGGGCACCTGGTTGGCTCAGTAGGTTAAGCCTCTGCTTTCGGCTCAGGTCATGATCTCAAGGTCCTGGGATGGAGCCCTGCATCGGGCTCTCTGCTCAGCAGGGAGCCTGCTTCCCACCCCACCCCCCACTGCCTGCCTCTATGCCTACTCGTGATCTCTGTCTGTCAAATAAATAAATTAAATCTTTAAAAAAGAGAGAGAGAGAGACTCATGCATTGATGTTTCTACACTATTCTGAATACCAGTGGAGGAGCAGCATGGTTTATGCTAAAACTAAATCCCTGTGACTGGGTCAAGGACAGAGTGATCCTGGTTTGGACAGTTGTTCATCTACCATGTTGAAGGATACAATAAACTTATTAATCAGGAGAAAGAGCCAAAATATAATTGTCATGACATCATGACCTCATCATAAGCACCATGAGACTCCCAAGGAAATATTAGATTTGGGGGGACATGGGAAAAATGGAGACATGACCAACTTCACAAAATAAGGGAGGGTTAAGGACGGACTTTATTTTTTTAAGATTTTATTTATTTATTTGAGGGGGGGGAGGAGGAGGAGAGGGAGAGAATCTCAACCAAATTCCCCACTGAGCACAGAGCCTGATGATGCTGGGAGGGGGTGGGGGCTAGAGCCCTATCTCAGGACCATGAGATCAAGATTTGAGGCAAAACCAAGAGTCAGATGCTCAAATGACTAAGCCACCCAAGTAGCCCAAGAATGGACTTTAAAGAGAAAAGGAAAATTTTGTAGAAATTGAAAATTAGAAAAAAAGAAAAAAGAAAATTGAAAATCAGGTAATAGTATATACCAAGAGCTGACAAACTATGGCCTACATGCCAAGTACAGCCCACCATATGATTTTTGAAAATAAAATTGTATTGAAGCATGATAGTGTCCACTGCCTATAGCTGCTTTTACACTAATACAGTAGAGTTTACTAGCTGCACAGCCTGCAAGTCTAAAATATTGATCATCTGGCTCTTTAAGAAAACTTTGCCAACCCCAGGACATACTCATTGGAGGCAGTTTATAGGTATCCTGCTGCCATGTCTGGTGAGAACAACAGGACACACGTGCATCAGGCAAGAAAATGCCAGAGAAGACAGAAGGTAAGTGACTCCTTAATCTTTATCAGAAATAATGAATATGCCAAAGGAAGGAAATGAGAAAACAGATGATACTCTGATCAAGAGAAGAATAGCTCAAATGAGCCATGACAAGCTTTGTAGATCAATCAGATGAGTGTTGCCAGACAGGCTGCTGAGATGTGTACCTAGGTAGTCTCTGTATTATTTAGGGTTGGGAAGTATATGGCTCAATGGAGAGAGAGCACTCTTGCCTACCCACCCCACCATGCACTGCCTATTCCCACCCCATGCCTGTCCTGGCTGGCTCTGCTAATTCATTTGCACAACACAGTGATTCTCAACCTTTTTTCCTAGCTCTTCTCCTCCCAGGAGCTCCAATAAACACTTTCTCCTAATCGCTTCTCCCCACAAAATTCTATTACTATAGAAATACTGTATAGCTATTTAAGTACTATATGTGTACCCATACTTTACATATGCAAAAGTAAGTTTTTTTGTTTTTGGGGGGTTTTTTTGCCCCGCTCTCCAACTAATGCTCACCCCTTTGGAAAAGATATCTCCCCTGTGAAGAATGCATGTGAGACTTTGCTACTCCAAGTACAATCAACCATCCCTCTCTATCAATGGATCCATCAGCAGCATCAGCACCACCTGGGTGCTTCTTAGAAATGCGGAATCTAAGGCCCCACCCCACACCAGCTGAATTATACTGTGCATTATAACAAGACTCCCCAGGAGGTTCACAGGTACATTAAAGTTGGAGAAGCACTGACCTAAGAATGAGTGTGCACAGTGACCAGCTACTCATAACCTTTGAACGCAGCCCATTGTACCTCCAAACAGCCATGACTGAGAAATCGTTCTCCATGATGTAGAGCGCAAACTGGTCTTTTTAGAAGTCTACCTACAGCTCCTAATTCTTCCCCAGGTGCCCAGCAAAATAATATTAATTCCCTCAGTAGTTTCTAAACTACAAGGCTTTGAGTTTCTTATTATTTTCAATTTCTCTTTTCTAATTTGCTTTGGTTGATACTAATCATACTGTAACAAATGATAACTTTTATCATTTACTGGAAGCTTGCTATGTCTTGGCACACTATCTAATACCCACACAAGCCTAAAGCACGTATTATTATCCCATCCTATAAATAAGGAAACTAAGTTTCTCAGAAGTTGAGTGATATTCCTTAGTCACACAATAGTAAGTAGCTGGGACCAAATTCAAAACCAGACCTGCCAAGTACCAAAGCCAACATACTTTCCATTACTCTACTGTATCAATTTGAAGACTATGACAAAGACTTGAGTCCCTTTTTCCCAAGGGATTGGTTTATGAGAGTTTTAGCTTACAATGTGGCTATTTAGGTTCAGCAAGGGAATTCCATCATCATCAGGTTGGCCCTGTCTCTCAAAGGGCCTAACCAAATCTCACTGATCCTCACTAAAAAAAGAGACTTTTGAGTTCATGGTGATATAGAACACCCTTTAATCATAATTCTGCCAGCCCTTCATTTTACTGATGAGAAAACTGAGGTCAGAAAGTAGAAGTGATTTGATCAAGGTCTCACAGCTAATTAACAACAGAATCTAGGCTAGACTCTACATGAGCTAACACCTAGTCCAGATTGCCTGCTTCCACCCCACTACATGCTATAGCCTACTTCATTCTCTAGGAAAAAGGAAGTCTGTAAAAAAAAAAAAAAGGTCCAAACTAAGAGTATACTAGTAGTACATAACAAGTAAAAATAGTCTATATGCAGGAGTACCTGTGTAGCTCAGTCATTAAGTGTCTGCCTTCCACTCAGGTCATGATCCCAGGGTCCTACAATCAAGCCCTGCATGGCTCCCTGCTTGGCGGGGAGCCTGCTTCTCCCTCTCCCTGTGTCTGATGTTCCCCCTACTTGTGCTCACTCTCTCTGTCGAAGAAATAAATAAAATATTTAAAAAAAAAAAATATATATATATATATATAATAAAAAATAAAAATATAGAGAGAGAGAGAGAGAGAAAGAGAGAGAGTCAGTCCACATGTACTTACTTTCTCCTGAGAGTATATCTGGCTAAGCAAAGGTGAGACTTTCAGACAACAGATGATAGAGCTAGAGAGAAAGGGTTTCTTTGTCCTTTGGTGTAAGGAGTGACAGTGACTCAAAAAGCCTATGAGAGACAACCAGCAACATCTCTTCCCAGCCTTGTATTCAGCAACATGCATGTTGTTAGCTCAAAATCAGACATGGTGGGAGCATTTACACCATAAAAATCAGCAAATGCTACAGACCAGGTCTTCCTCCTCAGCCCCAGACCACTACTAGAAATGAGTTTATGAACATAAAAACTGTGATGCTTCCATGCCAAGAGCATTGCCGTTCTCTTATCTGTTTGAGCAGAGGCTGAAACATCAGGCTACCATCTGGCTTTCCTTAACCTCTTTTTCTTTTTCTTCTCTTGACTTTGGGTTGTACTGAGGAAAGAAGTTGCCAAGATGGCTCTGGTTCTTCTTTTTTTTTTTTTTCTTCTTTTTTTTTGATGGCTCTGGTTCTACTGGAAGACTTGGGCTGGAGTAGTGATTCTCTGGTTTTATTGTGCATCAGGATCACCTGGCAGGCGCAAGGAGCAAATTAAACAGGACAGTACTGGGTGCACCCTCCAGCATTCCTGATCCAGCAGATCTGGGTTAGGGCCTGAAATTTTGCATTTCTAACAAGACCCTGTGTGATGCTGATGTTGTTCATCTAGGGACCATACTTTGAGAACCACTGACCTGGGGGTTCTTAAGTAGTCCCAGCTGATTACACCTCTTAGCCCTCGAATCTTAATGTACCATATGGTCTACATCAATTTGGTTTCAGTAAAGCACAGTCTTTACCTCTCTCCAAGACAGTGAGGAGGACTGCTAGATCATTATGACTTGATCCCCTAGATACACAGTCACCCCCAACTTTGATTTTATTATTCTGAGAAGCTGGGAAGCTAGAGAAACTGAACAAAGCTATATAGGTACAGGAGTAATTAGGTGTCCAAATCAATCCAGAGCTTTGAAGTCAAAGCCCCTGGTATAAGAGGACCAATACCTTTTTCACCTATGGGATAGGAAGGTCTGTAATGGAAAGTCTCCCCACTTTCTGAAGCCTTCCCCAAAAGTTAGAGGAGAGGTGTTTTAGCAACAACTACAACTGCTTTCAGTAAGAAGTGGGGTCTATAAATTGAATTAGTTGTACGTTACTCTATAATATTACTATTGTTACTATTACATTACATTAACTAAAATTTCAGAGTGGGAAGAATTATGTTAATTGACCGATATAAATTATACACAGAGTTCTGACCCTAGATATTTTTCTGAATTTTATGATCTTGACATCTTTAGACACCTTGAAATGTCTACAAAAAGACATTTCATAGTGCTTCAGAATTTACAAAGCTCTTCTTTAAAAATCACTGTCTCTTTTTCATGAAGGCTATAATTATTTTTAGTCTTGTTTGCTTTCTACCTAGTAACATTTGGTAATTATTAGTGTAAGTTTTTCTTAAAGCCTTCTCATAGATTTTCTTCATCTCCATTTTCAAGTGACCATAAATTGAAGCCATTTGAGTCCTATTAGAGGTGGATGTAGGTTTTGCCAATGTCAATTTCAAGCGATTCCGACTGATCAAATAACTTCCATTACGTCAAATCAGATGATTTTTTAATTAAGAGGAACAAGCCCTTACATACCACAATAATTTTTTAAATTTCTCAAGTAGGAAAAGATAGAGAGTGCTCTTGCTTTAAACAAAATGAAATTAACCCATTTTATATTCACATGTTCCTTTAAACCTAACTTAGAAATCTGAACTGTATTAAAAGCTATATGTTGAGTTTGTTGCATTTAGAATAAGCTGTTTATTAAACAAGTACTATAGGAATGGTCACTTAAATTTAAGTTTAAATTTCATTAAAACATGAAATTTTTGCAAGAAATGCAGTTTAAATTGCATTAAATTTTCCTAAATACCTTTACAAATATTCAAAGCAATATACACCTTTAAACATCTCCGCTTTGGAGCTATGTTTCCCCATTTTAAAGATAAGGAATATGAGGATTACAGACATAAATGGCACCCTAAGAAACTCAGGCCACATCTTCTGACCTTTCCTGAACCCTCTGTGCTCAGAGCGTGGTCCATGGACCAGTAGCATGCAGCTCTTGGAAGCTTATTAGAATGGCTGAGTCTGAGGTCACGCTACAGACCTTACAAGTCAGAATCTGCTTTTAATATAACCGCGACCCCCAGAACCATATGCACACTAAAGACAGCGAAGTTCTGCTCTAAGTCACACTGCTCTACACAGACTAGAAGCTAGGCTGCTAAAACTTTTCTCATCCTCACATAAGGAGGCATCAGCCTCCACCTCTAACCAAACACAGGCCAAGAAACTTCTTAACTCTTCCTTCACTCCAGCCCCAAGAACCGTGTGTTACCTCACATTTTGGAGTCTCTTTCCTCTCCTCTGACTCATCAGCAGCCACATCTTAAGCAAATACTGAAAACCGGTATGTGGCATAATCCCAACAGGAAGAGAACCCTGGAAAGGAGAGAAAGTACCTCTTTTTAGAACTGAGATTATAAAGAAGACCATGTCCATATGGGTTAAAACAATTCTGCACACTGGTTCCCATCACTCATTTCCTTTTGTACCCAAAGACCAGTGGTCAAAGCCACAGAGTACTGAGTTATATGGTATACAGGAGAGGCTTGGACCTCTCCCCCAGGAGTTTATTTAAGGTAGATATATTTTTCAGCCCAAACAGATAGCCTGATCACAGGGATGCTGTATATTTGCCATTTTCTAAAACACACTGTGCATGTGCCATAGTGCAGGGGTTCTTCTGTTCGTTATCTCTGTGTTGAGTGTCGCTACCTCCATCCAAGGATGTGAGGTGAAGTCATTTGCCCAAGATCTATAGCTAACACCAACATTTGATAGAAGCCTGATGAGATTAAGTTTACCTGTTGGACCTTTCTAAGGCAATGATTATATATATATATATATATATATATATATATCTCACATAGTTTGGTATATATATATAAAAGATTTCTACTGTAGATATTATTTTCTTGAAAACATTGAAATCTTCCCTTAAAAAGGCATCCAAGTTTGATTAGAGTCAAAGGACTGGGTTTGAATCCCAGCTTTGGGCTTTTCTATCAGTGTGACTTTGATGGGTATCTTAACCAAACTGATCATGAGGTACTCCATCTGAAAGGTAGAAGTATAACCCTTATCATAAGGCTGTTTTAAAGCTTAAACAAAGCAATAAGTCCGTGCATGTCTCTCATAATGCTTAGTACATAAAAGGCACTTATCCATTAAATCCTAATCCACATAGTTCATACATTTGTTGGGTACACTTCTTATTAACTCCCATGTCACCCTTTTCCATTCTCCTTAACCAACTTACAATGGCCCAACATAACCTCTCTCCTTATATCCTGGTTTTATGTTTGAAAAGGTGATGGATCTCTCCTCTCATCAGTACTCAGCCCAGGGCCAAAAATCTCTGGTCCATATGTGATGGTTTCCAGGCAAGAAAACATAATTTTTAACTTTATATATAATTAGTAGACAAAGAGTAGGAACACATTTTCCAATGCAGACCTCCAGGATTAACTCTGCCATGCATCATCTGTGTAGTTTTGGAAAGATGTTGAAACTCTGTGATTCAGATGCTTTGTCTCTAAAATGGAGGTGATAACAATACCTATCTCATAAGTTTGTTTTAAGAATTAAATGAGATGTTTTTCACATTAACTTCTTAGCCTAGTGCCTGACAAATCCAACAAATAAGGCTTTTCTTTGGTCCCTTAATGTGGAGGCAGGCACAACTGTAGTTGCCTCTGCCTGTCTTTATGAGATGTGAGCCTGTAAGGGCTCAGTGGCAGCCATGGAGCCTAACTACTCCCTCAATGTCTGGTTTAGCCCTAGTAAGCATGGTTTGGTCCGAAGGTCAGAAATGAAAGTCTTTGGTATATCCTATGGATTTCCTCAGGGTTCTCTAGAAGGAAATTGTTCTTAATTTTTTTTTAAGATTCTATTTATTTATTTCACAGAGATCACAAATAGGCAGAGAGGCAGGCGGAGAGAGAGGAGGAAGCAGGTTCCCTGCTGAGCAGAGAGCCTGATGCGGTGCTCGATCCCAGTACCCTGGGATCATGACCTGAGGGGAAGGCAAAGGCTTTAACCCACTGAGTCACCCAGGCACCCGGAAATTGTTCTTATCTTAAAAGAAACACTTAATTGTTCTCCAGTGGGGAGGAAAATACAGGTGGATTTCTGATTAAACATGGCAGACTTAATGTATATTTCCACTCCACTCAAAACTCTAATGAAATAATAATAAAGGGGTAGAAAGTGGAAATTCACAAAGACAAAGAAAATAGAAAAGAATATAATGGGTTTTAAAACATTAATATTTCTGAAGGTTAAAAGGATAAGTGCATGGTTAAAATACTGAAACCAAAGACCACTGAGAGAAGTCAAAATGGAACAGATTTGCGGTCATGGAGTTCCAAAAAGGCTCAGGAATTTGAGATACCAGTACTCTGAAAGCGGAGTAGAAGAATAAGACTTAAAAAGGATGGGTTGATGGTCTGTATATGGAAGGAGCAGTCAGTTCCCCATCTCCTTCCTTCTAGGCAAACAGGGGAGTTCCCCCACCCTGACTATCCCAACTCAGATTATACACGGGAGACTTGATCTCTGGGAAGTAAATCACAAATGCTTTGAAGTGGGGATACCAGGTGCAGACAGAAGCAGGGTGAATACTAAAAACAAGACCATTAAAATGTTTACATTCTGAATATTTAGACCCTTAGCTCCTTTCTACTGCATAGTTCCCAGACCTCTTTCAGATGGCCTTATACTCCCTGGGCAGGATTTAGGTATTTCTTCTCCACAGAAGTGGTCTGGCCCCAGGAAAAAACACCTACAGATAATGTCATCTAATCTGATGAAAAAACTGGCTTGGTCCTGATCACCCTATAATGATGCTTAATGTTCAACACACTCTCTCTGCACCCAGAGTTCCTGTCAGAGTCTAAATAAAGTCTATAAAGTCTAGTTTTATTTAGCTACAAAATGCCAGATGTTTGAGGAAAGTCCCTAAAATGAAAGGCAGAGATCAAGACCAATAAACTGAAGAAGAAGAGGGAAAGGGGGAACTTGCACAGAGAAGAAAACTGAAACTAATAAACAGTAATATAAGAAAAAAGGTAAGAATATCCACAGAGCAAGAATGGGTGAATTTAGAGAAGTGTCCATGGAAACAGATTAATATGGTTAAAAATTTATTTTTAAAGGTCCACTGAAGGGCTGGAATGTAAAGTTAAGGATATTTTCAAAAATCTAGGAGAAAAAGTTAAAAATGGAAAAATAAAAGAAATACATGAAAATTAGAGGAATGAGAATAATAGCAAATTAAAGATGGCTAAAATTCTTTGCTATTCTCCCACTGAGAGGTAGAATCTAAATCCTCTCCTTTTAAATACAGCTGGTCTTGGTGACTTGCTTGACCAATAGAATGTGGTAGAAATGATGTTATGGAACTTTGAAGCCTAGGTCACAAGAAGGCTTGCAAATTCTTTCTAGGCCTCCTGTAATAAAACTGCTGTACTACTACTCCAAACCCAGCCACCATACTCTGAGAAAGCTCAAGAGCCCTGTGGTAAGTGCCATGTGGAAACATACCAAGGCCCCTCATCAACAACCACTACCAACTTGCTGGCCCTGTGACTGAGCCATCTTGGAAATAGTTACTGTAATCTTGTTAGAGATTTCCTAGTGATGCCACATAAAGCAGAGATGAAGCTATACTCCACCAAGTCCTGCCCAAATTACAGATTTGTGAGCAAAATAAATGATTACTATTGTTTTAAGCTGCTTGGGTTTTAGATGGCTTATTATATCTCAATAGACAACTGGAACAAGGGCCAAGAGTTGGCCGATAAGAATTTTATAAAGAGAGATGAAGAAAAAAAAAGAAAACAATAAAAGGAAAGAAACTTTCAAAATAATAATACAAGGGAAGTTCCCAAAACTGAGTCTCTAGATTTAAACTGAAAGAAACAAAATACTGAGTGACCAACAAAGTGCAATAAAAAAATACCTCTTCCAAGTTACATCATCAAAAAATTTCAGAATATTAGGGATAAAGAGAAAATCCTAAAAACTTCCAAAGACAAGGAAAAAGGGGGTGAAGGCAAAGCACATACAAATATCAGGAATCACTGCTCTTCACAGTAGGAATTTAGAAGACAATAAAGCTATACCTCAAAGCCCATGGGGAGAAAAATGCTTTCAACCCAGAATTCCATTCTCAGTCAAATTATGAATCAAGTGTGAGGCCAGAATAAAGACATGTTTTTTTTTCATAAGCAAGTTGTCAAAGATTTATTTTGCCAGAGGAAAGTAAGCCAAGAACAACGACATCCCTAGGCTCCAGGACTTAGGGATCCCACACAGCCAGGTGAAGGAATTCCCAGGAGGGTGAAGGACAATCCCCCTGTACGAGCTGAGCAACCCTAGCTAGTTTGGAGAATGGAGGGCTCCAGAGGAATGGAGGGAGATGGATTCAGGAAGTTCCCTGGTGTTTTGACCATCTTGAAAGGAGCCTGTAGTTCTGGAAATGATTTAGTCTTTCATGAGGGATAAAGTAAATGGAGAATTATGAAAAATGAAGTGTGAAAGAAGCCACCAATTCTAAGAAAAGCAAAAAGTTATGGAGAAAAGAAACGCAAACACTGTATTCTGCAGACTCAGCTGTGATAATGTTGACATGGTCATACTAACATAAACACAGGTTATTAACTCAACCTGTGATGGGATTATACTACAAGGATGCAGGAAGGAAAACCTGTGTCAGGAGAGGGGGTGGGTGACCATTTAAGAGAGCTGAATTGTCTTCTGCCATGGTAAGAAAATGTTAGTACCCTAAATTGAAAATAAAGAGAAAAGAGCCTAAGCAATTATTTGAATATAAGACAACACATTTACTTAGACCTATATGATGGGCACCAGTCTTTCCTGAAGAGGATTTGTGCCGGGAGAGACAAGTGAGGAGGGGAGACAAGTGAGGTGTTTAGGGCTCATAATTTAAGTGCACAGCCCTGAAAGTGAGTGCCTCCTAACATTTTATGTCCTTGACACCACGCTTGCTTCACCCTAGTCCCAGCTCTAGGGGACGGCACATGACACCATACACGCGGTGGCAGAAAGAGCAAATGATAGAAATGATAAGGAAATGTAGAGGGGGTGAGGGGGCTCAGGCTGTGTATTTCACCTCCTAATGGATAGACTGAATAAGAGACCTTTAAATCAAACCTGAACAGATGAACAGATTTTTGCAAGGCAGAGAAAAGAAGGGGATTCTAGGTTCAATATAAAAATGCAAAGGAACAGACAGGTGTGTGAAGTTAGAGGAAATGAACATAACTGCATGAAGGCGAGGAAACACATAGAATTTAATAAGACCTTATTGCAGATCATAGATTCCAAAATACTGGGTTAGATTCTTAATACGTGGTTAGATTCTTGAAAAATTATTAGGGCACAAAAACCGAATTTAAGAACATTCTACAGTTGATTGGCTTTCTCTCCAGAGACTCAGAACAAATCTAGAGGCTTCAATTTGTAAGCATCAGTTGGTTGACATATTGGTCCATAGTGGGGCTTGGGATATTTGCATTGGATGGCCATGAAGATGCTTTCATTCAGAATTGCTTTAATCTGAGTTTTATGAGTTTCCACAGCAGGGCTAACTGGGCAGAAGCCTGCTGAAGAGAGATTTGTCCCTTAACACCAGAAAAGCATAAGCTATTAGGTGCCATGGACTCGCCCTGCTCCAAAGCCAGGTTCCCTTGTGTCCCTGGGAACTAGATCAGGAAGTTTAAGCAAGAGAGGCCCAGAATTTGTGGTGACTGAGATATCACTGTGAAAGCAAACAAACATTTAGCCCAGAGCCTCTAAAGAAATGGTAGACAATGTTTTGTTTGCCTATTGACTGGCTTAGCATAATATTTTTTCAATCTTGGTCCTGTATCAATTTCTGACAGTACAATTGAAAGCTAATGCAAGAGTACATTGTCTACAGGGCCAGCCAAGGAAATTGGGAGCTTGGTCAGTGGCTGTAAATATCCTCTTGGTATTTCAATTTGTTTATTCTGAAGTGCTCTCTCAGGGGCCGAGAGGGTTCTGGGACACACTGGCACCAGGTTTGCAGTGGGAAAGATCAGTTGCTCAGATAAGGGTTGGGGTCCGCCTTGAGACGTGCCACGAAAAAAAAGATCTGATTTAGCCATTAAATCCCTCCAAAGGGTGGTGAGTATGGCTGTAACAATGGGGTATTCAGAAGAACACTTGGTAGGCAGGAAAGGGATGTTCAAACACAAATGCAACAGAGGTTTAGAGGATTGATTTGTCACTCCCTCTTCTTCCAGGGACACTGAACACTGCCTGAACTTAGAAGACTACACAAGTAGACTCTTACTTTTGGTGACCCGAGAAATGTGGGAGACCAAACACTAATGCCAGAGGACAGCAAACTCTGCTGAAGATTTGTCCCTAAAGTGAAAACAGTCCCGGTCCACATGACTCACTGTGGGTGGTCCTGGCTGAACTTGGGGTGAATGAGCTCACTGATCTTTGTTTTTAAGCATCTTAATGAACTTAACTACTCTAGGAGCAAGGTTGTAGGCAGAAACAGAGAGAGAGAGAGGAAGAAAGAAAGAAATGAAATAAAGATAATCAGCACATAAAGAAACATACAGGAAAAAAAATTGATGTGCGTAAACATGTAGGAGGAAGAATCCTGAAAAACATTTGCCAAGGTCTGCAGGGTACCAAACGACTCACACATATTCCTTGTAGGTGGTCCACTAAAAAATCTAAGAGGTACTCCAAAACTAAGCAGCTACACACACAAACACAAAAACACATGCACGCACGCTGCATGCATGCACCCAGAAAACAAAATTAAAGGGATTCTTCAGTGTCTGTGATTCTTCAGTCTGAAATCTCTTGTTTGTATTTAGTGTGGAGTGTTTTCCCTAAAGGATATCCTGTTTGAGATTACTATTGGCCTGTTCCTCTTAACATCCTTAAAGAAACATCCAGAAAAACTAAATAAACCCCCACCCCTCCAATAGCATGCCAAGTGATTTATCTAAAGGAGGTGAGGGAGAGAGTTGCATGAAATAAGACACATTCTCATCTCCTTCTGCAGGTTCCTGCTATACCCCAGAATCCCAAGCTGCTTCCCAAGAGGAGAAGGAAACTTGATCCCACTACTGGCATCACAGATAGAGGTAGTCAGACTTTGGAATCACCCAATCAGAGACCAATTTCTGCCTTAGCAATTGAGTGGCCTCAAGTAAATCTGCGCCTCAGTTTCCTTGCTTGTAAAAGGAGGATAAATATTTATCTCCTAGGGCCACTGCAAGAATCAAATGATCAAATATATATGTAAGCACTCTACAGTTTACAATGAATTTTAACATATATTGTTATTGCTATTATCCATATTTCTCCCACCATTGTGAAGATGTCATATTGACTTCATAGAATTAATTAGCAGTTGAAAAAATAAAATGATTAGAAATACTCATTTTTATTGCTTAGTTCAGCAATAGATTGCATACTCGTTATACACACAAAAAAAACCCACAAATAATGTGATTGTTTCTTACCATTGTCAGATTTAAAATACCAAATTTCTCAACCAATGTTTCTATTATCTTCTCTTGTAGCAAACATTCTAGAGTGATAGGATACCAAGAGCCCTGAACACCATGTGGGAAGTGGACATTAAGAATGGCAGAGACAGGGATGCCTGGGTGGCTCAGTTGGTTGGACGACTGCCTTCGGCTCAGGTCATGATCCTGGAGTCCCGGGATCGAGTCCCACATCGGGCTCTCAGCTCCACGGGGAGTCTGCTTCTCTCTCTGACCTTCTCCTTGCTCATGCTCTGTCTCACTTTCTCTCTCTCAAATAAATAAATATTAAAAAAAAAAAAAAGAATGGCAGAGACAAATGCTATGGGACCCAGAAAGTTATACTATTTTATACTAAGTTTCTACCTCCCTTAAGACTCTTAATCCTGACATCTTCTAATTCTGCCTCAGACATTAGGTTGGACTTTCAATACAGTCCATTTTCACAAGAGTGAAGTGGGATATATGTGTTGTCTACCACCTCACTCTCTTTACCATTCTTCATGATATCTCCGCTGTGTCTCATTGAACAAATTTTACTTCCCTGAATTGTGCTACCTCTGAGATTTAGTGTCCGAAATGGACCTTTGAAAACCCTTCTCACCTTTGCTTCTCTTAGCTCAGGTGTCCCCTCCTTTGGGAAGCATTTCCAATAATCCTGTCCATCCATCTGCTCCCAGCTCCTAAAAGAGGCCCATCCTATGTGATTTATCAAAGTCTATGGATATTTTTATCATAGCACTAATTACCTGGCATTGCAATTGCTGGTTTTCAGATTTTCCTTCCTATATTATGGGCATCTTAAGGAGGGGGAGTTATGTCAAATGTCTTTTTATACTTCTGAAACTCAGTACGGTGCCCGATGTAGATAGGTCCAATGTACGTTTACTGTGAATAGGTGAATTAGCAAAAGAACAATTCTGTGAGCTAAAATGAGTTGCCAGTTGATTGCAGTTTGTTTGTCTAAGGATTTTTAGGATAAGGTCAGACAATTCTCCTTTTAGGGTGCTTAGAAATTACAGACTTGACAGAGGCAGGGGGATGGACTAGATGGTACCTGCATCCCATCTGGTCCTCTCTCTCGGCTGAGACTAGAGGGGTGGGAGGAATAATTCCTTCAGAAAAGGAAGAAACAGAATGAAAAGCAAGTAGTTGCTGCTGAGCACACCAAACCCACAGGACCACAATGGGCGATCTAAATACAGAGTTCTGTCTCTATGATAATCATGTGAGTTGGTGTCTTTAATTCCCCTTTTACAGATGGAGAAACTGAAAACTAGACAGTTTAATTAACTTTCCAAGATCACATAATTCCTAAATGACAAAGCCAGGATCTGAACTCCGGTTCCCCCAGGATCTTCCACCCATGTTTATCCAATAGAAGATGTGTAATCTCACATTTCAGCGCTGTGTGGGCTACCCAAAGCAAAAAGTTATACATACGGCATGTTTTCCTGGGGCCCTATTACTTAAAGATTTGGGAAAATACTCTGTTCATTGTCAAAAACCACAAAATAAAATACTTAATTTGTAAAAATATTTCAGATGAAGGGAGTCATAAAACGTTTTCAGACTTTGAGCCGGTTGCTTTGGACTGGACCTCCAGGCTTCCAGGCTCTGGAGTCATCAGAGCCACTGCATGGAAACGCTGGAGAAGCTCTGGACCACTGTCAAGAAAGCAGCAATGCAGGCCAAGATTAAGACAAGGGTTGACGACACATCGTCCTGCAGACCATGGGACTGCTGCCGAAGAGGCTCCAGCTGTGATACACATGGTCCAAGAAGAGAGCGCAGAACAGCAGGAGCTCATCGGAGCACTGAGTGGCTTAAAAATGTCCAAGAAGATATTTCCAAACACTAAATATGGGCTATCTCCCCTTCCTGGCTAAGCAGCAGACCCTAGCTCAGGGATGTGACATCTTGCCAAGGAGACTAAACAGAGCTGATGGTGTCTCATCATCCAGAATGGGACCAGAGAGAAGGCAGTATGATATGTCACTGTCTAAGATGAATTCAGATGCCCAGTTAGCAAATGAGCTGCTGCTGGAGTTCCTCCTCAATTTAGACTTTGACGGTCACTTAATCTTTGAACAAAGTCACAAAATTGTGGAGCCAACCTAAGACTTGAATTCTAATTCACATCTAAAAAGCATATGCCATATTTAGTCTATAATAGGATAGTTTTTTTTCATATTCTAGCATCTCTACATCTCTCTCTAAAAATAAGATTGTGTCATATAATCTAAGACATGAGCCATGTCTTTTTTTTTTCTTAGTGTCACATTAAATAATAATGTATTTTGCCATCAGTGGCTTCTTGGAGTCCAATAATGTATTGAGCTTTTACAAATGGGTTTCTATACAGACACTGTGCATGTATGTAAGTTTAAACACTATATGCTGTTGAAATTTGTCTTCTTATGAACTCTCCAAATAAAGCACTGTATATAAAAGAAGTAAAAGGAACTGTTGTGGCCAAGACAGGAATACAGCCCCTTCCACAAATAAAGGTCCCTTGAGTATCCCCTGGTGCCTCTTCCTGGGGCAACTCCATAACATATGGCAGATCGAATAGACAATACATGGATGAAAGCATAAATGAAAGTAAGGATTAGAGCTGATCTATTTTTGTATCTACCTGCAACTAAAATCCAAGAACAGGCAGTTCTTGTGTCAATAATAAAGCTTTGTGTTACTATTTGATATTATTTAAGCCTATAAATAATATAAATGCATGACTTTGATAAAGGTTAAAAATAAAAAAAAAATCTGTGTGACCTAAATGAAGTTGATTTAGAACTAAATTAATCAAAATTAATAAGTGTATATATTAATAAATAAGCACATTGATTAATTAGGCATTTGAGAAAATGCTTTCTACAGAGTAGTAAAAGAATAACAAAAAAATCCTAAGCAAATTAAAATAGAGGAATCAATAAAAGTAAAGGCAGGAATTAATTAATTACAAACAAAAAAGAATATAGGAAATGGGTCTTTGAAAAAAAAAACTGTAACTAAAATGAGCAATAAATTAAGCAAATCACTACCTAAACCAATCAAGAGAAAACATGAGAAGAAATAAGAATAGAAAAATAGCCACAGACAAAGAAGAAATGAAAATAATTTTAAGAAATATTTACAAAGGAAACATACTTTAAAACCTGGAACAAATGGACTTTCTTCATTAAAAATAGAAACTCCCAAAATTGACTTAAGAGAGAGAAAAAAATAAAGCAGACCAATTGTGAAAGCTGTCAAAGAGCATGAGTGGTTTTTTTTGTTTTTATTTTTGTTTTTTCGGAGCATGAGTGTTTTTAAAACCATGCCAGAGGATAGAGTAAGAAGTAAGATCTCACGCTGTAATCACATAGCCAGCATAATGATAACAGCAATATCTGACAAGACATAAGGACCAACATAATGTATATCAATGCAACACTTACAAATATTACAAAGAGAATTAGCAGTACATCGGGTAGTAATACAGTAGGACCGACTATCTGAAGCTTGTTCAGAAATCCAAAGAAAGTTCAATGTTAAGAAATATGTTCTTACAAGTCACCCATTAACACGTGAAGAGGCCAAAAAGAAAATACTCGTTTCAGTAGATGCTAAAAAGTCATAATGGATACTTCTCTAACATGAAAAAAATCAGCATTTCAAACTATGCTACCTGCTTAATGGTAAATTTTTAAAAATACTCCTGTTAATAGAAAAAAAACAGAAAATTATCACAAAAAATGAAATACTTGCAAAATATTAACACATTTAACATTCATATAAGCAAAATAGTAACAAAAATTATTACTACCAAAAAAATTTATTACTACCTTTATGTAACTTCTTTCTGGAAGTACTTATTTTTTAAGATTTTTTTTTTTTTTTAAGATTTTATTTATTTGAGAGAGTGAGAGAGCACACGAGCAGGAGGAGGGGCAAAGGAAGAGGGAGAAAATCTCAAGCAGACTCCGCGCCCAGTGCGGAGCGCAATGCAGGGCTTGATCCCTGGACTCTTGAGATCATGACCTGGGCCAGAACCAGGAGTCAGACCCTTAAACGACTGAGCCACCTAGGCCCCCCTGGAAATACTTTTCAGTGCAGTCTGACACAAAAAATAGGAGCTAAAAAAAAGATTAGAGAAGGAAAAAGGATCACTATTTATAAATAATGTGATTTATACTTGGGAAGTTTAGGAGAATTAATTGAAAATCTTTTTTAAAAATAAGAGTAAGTAGTGGATAAGAGTAAATGGTTGAGTAAGTGGTTGATAACAAAAATTCATTAGAAAACATAATGCAATTTTTAAAATCTAGTTCATAAGAGTAAATGAAAAACTAAAATATTCAGGAAGACTTAATAAGAAACATCCAGGACATTTTTTTTTAAATATTACAGTTCATCTAAGGAACAAAGAAGACTATAAGATCTCATGTTTTAAAAAAAATCGATTTCTCTAATGTAATATATAAATTCATTGTAATCAGATAAAATCCAATCACTTCACAAAAATTATTTATCTCATGACATAAAAATGTGCAAACAGGGAGATTCTGAAATAAGAACAATGAGTTAGCATTAGTGAGATGTTATTTTTAAATTATAAAACTACATTAAACTACTTAATGTTAGCCCAGAAAAGACAGATAAATCAATGGACTAGTACAAAGAAACCAAAAATATCAATATACATGTGGATATCTAGTGAGAAACATATACAAATGAGTACAGTGGAAAAATATATCAAATATTCAGTATATGATATAAGTATAACCATCAACTTATTTAGAAAAAAAAATAAAGCTAGACACCTACCCTGATCCTTATTCAAAAATAAATTCCAAGTGTAACAAAGATTCAAACACTTTTTAAAAAATACCTGAGTGTGCTAAGAAAGAGAAATATAAGTAACTTTTTCAAATTAGCCTTAGAGTAAGATTAGAGTCCCTTAGAGTCCCTCCTAATGATGGTATAAAACCCAGAGACAACAAATTTAAAATAACAGTAAATATGACTCTGGAATAGCAAAAATACTGTGAACAAGAATCTGAAATAACAGCATATTGGAAAATGTTTATAAGTTTTTGATAAAATGATAATATACTTTTTTCTTAAATTTTTAAAAGATTTTATTTATTTATTTGACAGACAGAGATCACAAGTAGGCAGAAAGGCAGGCAGAGAGAGAGGAGGAAGGAGGCTCCCCGCTGAGCAGAGAGCGGGATGTGGGGCTCGAATCCAGGACCCTGGGATCACAACCCAGGCAGAAGGCGGAGGTTTTAACTCACTGAGCCACCCAGGCACCCCCGGTAATATTCTTATAATGAGAACTCTTTAGAAGCATTTATTAAGAAGAGAAAATATAGGGATGCCTGAATGTCTCAGTTGGTTGAACAACTCTGGCTCTTGGTTTCAGCTCCAGTCGAGATCTTGGGGTTGTGGGACTGAGTGAGCCCCACAAGGGGCTCCGGCTCCTCATACATTCTGCTTAAGATTCTCTCCCTCCCCCTTCAACCTTGCCCCCGCTTGTGCATATGCACATGCGCGCTCTCTCTCAAATAAATAAATACATATCTACGTACATACATAAGAGTAAATATTAAAGATGGCAAAGGACATAGATCTGAGGGAGGAAAAAACACTAAAATGGTGATAAACAGGAAAAGATGCTCAAATTCACTAGTCATTAAATAAATGCATACTGACTAACAACAGGATACCATTTTCATCTCAGCAGTAATTTAGTGATGACTATGGCGGGGGGTGGGAAGCACTCTCATAAATTGGTGGACAGGAACAGAAATTGGTTCCAACCATGTGGAAGGTAACCAGGCGAACTCTATCAAAATCCTTTGTGCCCATTACTGAATTTCTAGGAATTCAACCAACAGACACACCCTCTTATGTCTCTAAATACATATACACAGGTGTTGGCGGTAGCGTTGCAGCCAATAGCGAAAGTTGGAAAATAAGCCAAATATCCATCAGCAAGGAACACTTAGATCATGATATACACACATCCTGTGAAGCATTACTGAGCTATTAAAAAGGGTAAGAAAGGTCTATATATTGTGATGTGGGGAAAGGCCCAAGGTATGTTATGTGACAGAGCAAGCAAGGTACACAACACTGCTGAGCATAAGTCCATCTGTAATTTTTAAAGCATATACAAAAATGTGCAAACGCTTGCTGACACATAGAAAATCTCTGAAAGGATAAGCAGGAATGGGTAAATATGATTACCTAAGGAGGGTAGGACTAGAAGCAAAGGGCTTTCTAGCTATATAGATCATAATAGTGATCATGAATTTTTTAATTTTAAGAAACTAAATTTTCTAATAAATATACAAGACCATATTTCCTTAGAGTCATAGGCTTCTAAGATCTAGGATGTTTGCGGTCCTTGCATTATTGATTGATTAATTATCATAAAGATAAAACTTTAGGATATTACAATACCCATTTTATATATGAGGAAATTGTGCTTTGAAGAGGTTAAATAACTCTCTCAAGGTCCACAAAGTGGCTCTGTCAAGGCCAGGATTTTGATTCAAATTGGGATCTGCCTGGTTCCAAGACTGTTGTACAATACTGGATGCTACCCTCCAGTTCTTCATAATTGTTATATACATCAGGACACCCCCTAGATCCATGAAGGCCAGGATTTTTCTTGGCCTTAGTCTTTGCTGCGTATCAAATCCTGGTAGAGTAAACTCACAAGAACTATCTACTGAATGCATGAGAGGCACCACAGATTTAATGGAATCATGGATCTAATCTATTTTATCACAGGAATTAGGTAAAAGTCAGAAAACCCCAAGTAAGGTAAGAATTACAAGGACTTCACCTCCATTCTCTTTTTTGGATTTTCTTGTTTTATGGCATAAGTCAGCCTGTTATGATCCTCAGGCTGTCCCATCTCCTTGCACAGACAGAGACACATGTCTGAGTTTAACCAATAGAATATAGGGGGAATTGATGAATGCTACCTCTTGGACTTGAGTATCTGCAAATATTTGTACTGTGCCTTAGCAAGTAATAAAGTTCTTCTCCTTTTATACAGTATTCCTGCATAGCCTGTAAATGCTATTTCATTACCTTTTAGCCTTTAACATTACAGATGAGAAGTCCAATATTTTTCTAACTATTTTTTCCATTGTAGTAACTTGTTCTTTCTTCCTGGATGGTTGTAATATATTCACATTGTCTTAGGAATTCGGGAACTTTATCAGAATATTGCCTGTGAATGTTACTTGTCATCAGTCCTCCCTTGAACTTGATGAACCTCTTTAGCATGCAAATCCAGATCTGTCTTCAACTTAGGATACTTTCTCTCCCTATTATTTGTTAAGGAACTAATTATTTTCCCAATTCCTTTTTGAACTTCTGTTTTTCATATGCCATGTCTTTGGGATGCTTCTCCCTGAACTTCTTTCTCCACATAGTATCTGTCTTTATCTTTTCTCTGGGCTTTGAGATACATCTTCCACTTGCCTCCAGTGACCTGCTCTCTTTCAATCAATCTGCTGAGATGTTGAATGGGAAACCTTGTGGTTGGGCTCCATGTTTGTGATGCACCTGAGTCTCTTTGGATGTCTTTGTTTGGGTTTAGATGGTCAATTATTACACTCTAGCAAGTCACATTCATGGATGGGTTTCTATTGAGTCTCCTAACTGGTGTCAGCCAAACAATAGAATGGGGGAAATATTTTCTACTCCCAGGAGATCATCAGTCACCTGTGAAGTCACCCAGAGGGAGCCCTCTACATTCTAGCTAAGATAGGTTCTCATATTCTGCCATCTCAGGGTCAGAAAGGATATAGCTCCCAGATCTAGCTCCTGCTTGTCCTCATAGGGACCAGAGAAACCAGATACCTTCAAGGCTGATAGCACCCTTTCCTCCAGGATATATCTCAGAACCAGCATTTTCTCAGGATTCCCCAGGCTACTCTTTCCTTATACCAGGGAGATCTCTTTCTAGCTCTAACTCCTCTTCTTGAGGAAGAAAGCCCTCTGTCTGGTCTTCTCTCCTTCTTCTCTCCTCAGCCTCATGTCCCTCCCATCGAGCCCTCCATCGAGGAAAAAGGAGTTGGGGTCCAGAAGAAGAAAGCTGCAATTAGGTAGCCATATTCCCAGAATCCTTGCTCTTCTGTGTTCTTACAAACTGTCCTCTATTTTTAAGTGAAAGAAAAGGAAAAAAAATAGTCAAAGCAGGATTGAAAGAATAAAATGTCATCTACATAAGCTGAAAGAATCATGATCATGATAGAAGAGGAAAAAGCCCTGCACTGGAAACCAGACAACCTGTTGCTCATTGTCTTGGGGAATCCTGCAAGGGACCTATCAGTGCTGCAGTTCAATCCTCCCTTCTGTTAAATAAAATGCCAGACTGAACAAAGGAAACAGTCAACAAAACCAAAAGACAACTGAGAGAATGGGAGAAGATATTCACAAATGACATATCAGATAAAGGGCTAGTATCCAAAATCTATAAAGAACTTACCAAACTCAACACTCAAAGAACAAATAATCCAATCAAGAAATGGGCAGAAGACATGAACAGACATTTCTACAAAGAAGACATCCAACTGGCCAACAGACACATGAAAAAGTGCTCCATGTCACTTGGCATCAGGGAAGTACAAATCAAAACCACAGTGAGATACAACCTCACACCAGTCAGAATGGCTAAAATTAACAAGTCAGGAAATGACAGATGTTGGCAAGAATGCAGACAAGGGGGAACCCTCCTACACTGTTGGTAGAAATGCAAGCTGGTGTAGCCACTCTGGAAAACAGTATGGGGGTTTCTCAAAAAGTTACAAATAGAGCTACCCTATGACCCAGCAATCGCACTACTGGGTATTTACCCTAAAGATACAAGTGTAGTTATCAGAAGGGGCATGTGCACCCAAATATTTATAGCAGCAATGTCCACAACAGCCAAACTATGGAAAGAACCTAGATGTCCATCAACAGATGAATGGATAAAGAAGATGTGGTATAGATATACAATGGAATACTATGCAGCCATCAAAAAACCCGAAATCTTGCCAATTGCAACAATGTGGCTGGAACTAGAGGGTATTATGATGATCAAAACAAGTCAATCAGAGAAAGACAATTATCTCTCTGATATCTCTGATATGAGGAATTTGAGAGGGAAAAAATGAAACAAGATGGGATCAGGAAGGAGACAAACCATAAGAGACTCTTAATCTCACGAAACAAACAGGGTTACTGGGGGGGTGGGAAGGGTATGAAGAGGGTAGCTGGGTTATGGACTTTGGGGAGGATATGTGCTATGGTGAGTGCTGTGAAATGTGTAAGACTGATTATTCACAGACCTGTATCCTGGCGCAAATAATACATCACATGTTAATTTTAAAAAGATGCTAGACTGAATATTTATATGAGCTGAATATGTATAGCCCCCCCCCAAATTCATATGTCAAAGCCTAATCCCCAATGTGACGGTAACTGAAGGTAGGGCTTTGGGAGATGATTAGGTTATGAGAGTGGAGACTTCATGAATAGGATTAGTGCCCCTGTGAGAAGAGACACAAAAGACATAATCTCTCAGCAGTATGAGAATGAAGAAAGAAGGTCACCATCTACAAGACAGGAAGCAGGCCCTCCCCACACACCTGATCTGCAGATACCTTGATCTTGTACTTTCCAAAACTCAACTGTGAGAAATAAATGTTGTTTAAGCCACCAGTCTACAGTATTTTCATTCTAGCAGCCTGAACTGATTAAGCTAGAAACAGTAATTCCCAAGGCCTAATCCAACATGAAACCCTCTATTAATTCCCTGTAATGACTTCAAGAAAATGATTAGGAGGAGGAGGAGAAGGGAAGAGAGGAAGTGGGAAAGAAGAAGGGTAGGAAGAGGGAGAAGAAGAAAGAAATTTTTGTAATAAATTGCAACAAGGGTTTGAGAAGTGGTTATATCTTGTGAGCCTTATAAATCGCTTCTGAAACAGCTTAAGTCCCTCATTGCTTCTTGATGCTGCAGCCAAGCCAGAGGGTTACAGGATGTCAGCTACTCAGAATTCATGCATTGAGCTTACTGGCCCAATCAAGGAAGGTGAGAAAATGCCATTTCATTCAGCTAATTTGCCTGATTCAGAGACATAAAGGGTCAGAGAGGGAACCCCTTAGGCAACATCAAGTCAAGCTCAGCCTCCTGATTCATGCTCAGCCGAGGTCTAAACTTAGATATTAAAAGTGCAAAAGAACAAGAGTCAAAACAAACAGGACCTGATATTCTCACAAACAGTGAAAGCTCAGTTCTTCCATTTGCCCACCTGTTTTAAGAAACCACAACGGCAAACACCCACAAACACAAGTTCTGACCTAGAATTGTCAGTGCCTTAAATCCCACAGAATAAACAAGGAAGAAAGAGAGCAGAGAGTCACAAAGATTAGGTCACTGGGCTCTGTGGTCCATGCATCCCTCCCTGATGACCAGAAAGATGAGCAGGACTGACCACAGAGAACGCACTTTCCATCCTGCCCTAGTGATGCTAGCCCAGCCTAGACCCCTGACTAGCCCCTAACATGTGAATGAATGTGATACATTCATTCAGTTCAGGCATTAGAATGTTATTTCACCAACTGTCCTCCCTTTCCAAACCTGATCCTGATTTCCTTTGCTCCAAAGTTCCCATCTCTGTTTGTGGAACTAAACTCACTCCTCAAACTTAGTGCTTGATTGGGGTTCTCTAAAGCTGGCTTCCAATGTCCCTCTTCACACCCCTACCCCAAGTTAACACCTGCTCTGAGGAACTCTCCACAAACCTACTATGTAAATGAGCCTGATCTCCAAGACAGCGCCCTGGAGTCTGTTGAGGCTGCAGCAATAGTGAGGTGGTTCCCAGAATCTCAGCATGTTACCTCATTTGGAAACAGGGTTTTTGCAGATGTTATTAGTTAAGGATCCCAAGATGACATCATACTAAATTTTGGGTGGGTCCTAAATCTAATGACAATAAACCTTACAACAAGAAGAGAGGTCACAGAGACCGACAGAAGACCAATGAAGACAGAGGTAGGCAAAGATCGGAGTGATGTGGCCACAAGGCAATGGATGTCAGGGACCCCAGAAGCTAGGAATAGGCAAGGAAGGGTCTGTCTCTAGAAGGAGATGGCCTTTATGACTCCTTGATTTCAAACTTCTAGTCTCAAGAACTGTGAGAGAGTACATTTTTGTTGTGTTAAACCACCCACTTTGTGGTTGCACTAGGAAATAACACAGTAGGGAAGCAAGAGGGAGGGACAGGAGTGAGAGAGTTGGCTTCAGCAATAGCTGGGAGCAGGGAGAGGAAATAAAAATAGCTAACAGAGCACTTACTGTCTGTGAAGTATAGAATTAAGACTTTCACAAGGTGAGTGTCATTTAATACAATACCACAATTGATCACTATTGTTGCCAACCTTTTTTTTCTGAATGAAATAAGAATTCATTAATCAACTCAAGGTTACACGAACAATAACCCAATTCAAGATTTGAACCTGTCTGACTCCCAATTTCATGTTATATTTCCAGACATACGAAGGAGGCAGAGATAGGGTTAATATGATTGTATCAGTGAGTCCCTGAAGAAGGATCATGAGATATTAAATCCAAGAGATGTTTTCGGAACATGTTGTTAAACGAAAAGCTTTGGAACAAACACAGGCACTTGGGCTTAATTTAAAAAGAAGTCAAGAGTTAGCTGACAAGCTGCCTCAGGTCATTCTTTCTCACCCCAAACACAGAGCCTCCTAATCAAGGCTGGGTAGGTGGGGAAGAGAGATGAGTCTATGACATAAAGAGGGGACAATGTGCTTCTACTCTACATGGGCCCCAAACACTGGGTCCTAAAAAAAAGACCTTCACCAAACCAAGAGGAATCTTTCACATCTACAAACAACACTTTGTTAAAATTGTGATAATTTTTTTTTTTTGCTGTGTACATACATATGAAAACAGATAAAATAAAGCAAATAAGTTATAATTGGCTACCTGGCCATAAAGAAAATCCGGCTGTGGATGGGGAAATGGGAGTCAAGAACACTGAAGTCTTCTGTTAACACACTACACACGTGATATAAACATGCACACAAAAATTCACATATGCCTGTTAAATACACATGTAAGGACCCCATGCACATGCACATGCAGGACAGGTGTGTATACACACACACACGCGCACACACACACACACATACACACACATCTGTCTCTTTCTTTCCACCATGACAATTCCCTGACTTGGGTGGGGAAGGGAGAGTAGTTCCTAATGGATTTCACAATTTTGAAAGAAGAAAACTGTTCTTAGCTCAGTGCCCGATCATTGGAAAAGCTTAGGAGGAGGCTAGGGAGGGTGGGAACAGTGAAGGCTCAAAGCCAAGGCACTGATCTCCACTGAGATCCTGGCTCTGTCCTCAGCTCAGAATGCTGAGCCTGCTGGGTAGATGATGCCTGGGAAATTCTCAGAGTAACCCTCTTTGGGTCAGTATGCACATTTTGGGATAGAGCAAAAAGTTTGTTCTAATTGAGAAACAAGAGGGAGAAGATTGCTTCTTTCCACTAAGGGCTGACCAACAGCTGTCATTTTAATGGCAGTAACTGACAGTAACAGCTTGGTGGCATCATATTTAATGGGAAGAGACCAGCTCACCTTCTGCCCTGGTTGCTATGTACAGAGTTCCAAGGAGGCCATAACAAAGGCTGTGAGTGTTAACTCTAAGGGTAGAAGGAAACAGGCTCTGTCCCCAAGGAAGGGGGGAGGCTTGCTCTGTCCAGCCTCGTTGGAATTTATGAGTTCTGCACTGTGAAGTTTATGCTAGTGGCCCAGGAGGCAGTCAAAGCCCCTCTGAATTGTTCAGATATCCTTGACTCCAAGAGAATTGTTCAGATATCCTTCATTCCAAGAAGCTTCTTAAAGTAATTATTGAACTTGGGAGAATGTAATTAAAGAACCTAGGTCTCCTGTACCCATATTTAGGCATAGTGGAAGATTTCCTGGCATTTTAAAATAGCATCAGCTTCCATTTTATCCCCCTGGGGAGTTCACTGACCCACCAGCAACTGGGCTATTCATTGGACGAGGGTAAGAAATGAGCCACATTGTTTTAGTTGTGGAAATGAAAGCTCAAGCATGTTTCATTGTCCCCCCCAAGGGAGAAAAGAAACATATATTTTAAGAATAAATAATGTGAGTTTAAGAAATCAGCAGACATATTTTCTTTGCTTCCCATACCATACTCACCCTGAGGATGCATGTTGTTGAGAACTTACAGTAGGTGTGGATGACTATGACGTCACTGGATCCACTTGAAAAGTCAGTGTGGCTGAATGAAGGGTAGCCAGGCACCCATGGCAGGGGACTAACAAATCAAGTGGCTTAAGGTCAAGAGATCTACCCCCAGGAGCCATCCAAGCTGGAGATGAGGCAAAAGACATCTGTCATTAGTGTGCATCCCAAGTGCTGGAGTGTGATAATGTTAACATATAGCGTTCAGAACAGTGCAACAGTTGTGGTTCTCCATCCTATAGAGAGTACAATTGCCTTTAATGGCAAATTGTAACTTCTCTATCCCCTGTGCTACTCTTTTACCTGATTAAGGAATCAGGTAAAACCTGATTCTTGCCTCAGATATTTCAGAGAATCCCTGTGGCATACTGGGGTGCCCCACAGGTCCATCTGGTTTGTCCCTTGTCACCTCAGTCAACCATCTGACATTGGATCAGGTTTTTTATAGAAGATGCTTCTTAATATTTCATGATCAACTTATTAAGACTCATCACCCCAGGAATGGGGGGGATGCATCCCACTTTATCCTTAATGTCAATAATCCTTACAACAAAAAGAGAGGTCACAGAGACAGAGAGAAGACCACATGAAAACAGGTAGGCAGAGATTGTAGTGATATGGCCACAGGCCAACAAATGTAAGTGGCCCCCAGAAGCTAGGAATAGGCAAGGAAGGGTCCTTCTCTAGAAGGAACATGGCCTTTTTGACTCCTTGATTTCAAAATTCTCTCCTCAAGAACTGTTTCTATCCCTTAGCTTCTGTCCCTTAATTACCCAAGCATGAGCAAGATCACTCTGCCATGTGTAATATCACATAATTGAAAGCAATGGGCTCTAACAAAAGAAAACTGCAAGAAGCAAAAAGAAAAGTAAGTATCAGATCATGAATATGACTATTCCCATTATCCACAATGGTATCCAACCCCACCCCACAATGGGTCAGTTACTTCCCCTCAGTGAGACTTCTGTGGATCACATTTCCCTTTCTTAAAGGCCAGTCCCTCAAATCATCTGAGTAACTACACATATATAACCCCAAAGGAAAAGGAAATACTATGTCATTAATGTATTTTAAACACACTAAAGACAACTTTCTACATTACAGGTACAGCTTCCTTATCCAGAATATTCTGCTGCAAAATAGAAAGTCAGGCTCAGCTCTAGTCCTCAACTATAATAGTAACAACCACAACACTTATAATAGCAGCTACAGAACAGCGTGTACTCCGTACCAACAATAATATTAACTGATTTTTAATATATTAATATGTGTAATCTGCATATATATACATGTATTACATAATGATATTAAAATATTATATCTATATGTGTATACACATATATGTTATTTTTAATTTTTACATTGCTATTGATATTATATACTGGCCCCATTTCATGAATAAGAAAACTAAGGAGAAGTAAAGTAACTTGTCCAAGATCATACTTTTGGAAAAATTAGAAATGGATCGGGATCAAGACTCTCTAAGGCACTGAACCAGTACAAAGGCTGACTGCTTTCCCCAAGGAACTAAAAAAGAAAAATACCAAAAAAGTTTCTGGGAGAACTAAAGTTAAGTATTTTGAACTGGTGTATAAGTAAGGCTCTGGCCTTTAATAGGAAGCATAACTGCCCCCTTCGGGAGGGTACAAGAAGATAGGGACTCTTGGTGTTCTGCTCTCTCTTCTGTTACAGTCTTGAGCAAACAATTTCTGCCATCATACATTGCTCTTGACTCTGGTCCAGGTGTTCCGGGTAAGACAAATAAGGCAGCTCCCAAGACATGTATTTGTGAGGTGCTAAGAAATTAAGTGGAGACTAACTTTGAGCAGCTTTCCACTCCTTCCCTTCCAAACTCCCAGGGCTGATTAGTTACACAATCAAAGGATCCTTCCTTCTGGTAGGCAAAGAATAGGGCCCTGACCTAAAGCCGCAAGTGGCTAGTTGGCTTTCCATGCCTGGTCTTCTCTTTCACAGGGCTTAGTTCCCCAACCTGAGCTAGTTAGGGGTGCTGCAAACTAAGGTCTATGGTTTCCTGACAAAACAACTAATATCTCAGAGGAAAATGAGGTCACAAGCCAAAAGAATAAGACATTTGAGGAGTGTGACTATTTCAAATGAAAATAGTGGGTTACATATTCCACCAAAAACAAACATATTAGCACCACAAATTGTTTGCCTAAGGAAAAATTTAGAAGAGATAACAGAAGTTATTTCAAAGTGATGCAAAGTAAGAAGAAAGCATTAAAAGGACCAAAGAAATGTTAGATATAAAAAGACGACTAGTTGAAGTAAAGAATATATATGAAAGAGATTGCAGAAAGAATTAGCTAAAGGAATGCGTTAGCAATGAAAAGACTGCACTGAGAAAAAATTCCCAGTGGGAAGAAGAAAAAGGCAAAAAAGCCCCACATAAAATATATATTTTAAAAAAATCTAACAGGTGAGGGGTAGAGGGAATAGAAGTGGAAGTAATAACTGTGGGACCACAGAAATCCCTGAAAGAGGGAGCAATAATGAAGAGGAAATATTTGAAGAAATAATGAAGATGAATTTCCCTGAATAAAAAAGAAGAAAAAACATGGAGGAGAAAGCTTCAAATTGAAAGGGCCAGAGAGTCCCAAAGAAGAGATACAAAGAGGAACCCCACATAAGATGTCTAATAAGAAAATGTGAGAGCATCAAAAGCAAGGAAAATTGTGAATGCTCTTAGAGAAAAAGGACAGATCCTGGATTAACAAGCACAGATTAAGTTATTTCAGATGTATCAACAGAACAGGAGAAAAAGCCATAAAAATTTTTTTAAAAAATTAATGTATTCAAAGTATTGGGGAAAAAAAGTATCTAGAACCATAAAACCAAGAAACTGATATTCACTCAAATTGCTATTTAAATATAAAGTGATGCTAATAATATTCTCAAGCATCAAAAACCTCAGACTATCACAAAAACACTCATACTGAAATCAGTGTTGTATTAAGTATTTCAATTAGAGAAGAAGAAATTCCGGTAGATAGTGTAAGATGTATGTGAGGTGGCAGTGATGAAATACCTTAGTAGATTTTGAAGTTGTCTTAAAAGTAGATACAAGCAAAGGCAGAGAGAAATTATATCCATAATAATACAGAATTAAGTCCTGATCCGTGATTCTCAAAGTGGACCAGAAACAGCAGCATTATTTGAGAATTTGTTAGAAATACAAATTATCAGACCCCATCCTAGACATGCTGAATCAGAAACTCTGGGTATGGAGCCCAGCCAATTTCAATTATAATACTAAATTTATTTGTCTTGACACTCCCTCTCATGAGTGCAGAAAGGAGATTTCCAGAAGCTATATGACTTACAAATTTTTTTTCATTAATGTAGTAGTAAATAAGAGAATCTGGCTATTTTCTCTAAGCCAGACAAAAAGAGATCAGCTAAAATGTGAAACAATGCCACTCAGTTATTTTCATGAGAATATATTCTTTATGTTAAATTGTAATGGGTTTATTAAATAAACATATTATAAACATATTATATATTAAATATTTTTAAATAAATACATTAAAATTTCTCAGTTTTAATTTTTAAGATGAAAGATTTTAATAGATATAAATTCCATAAACAAAGTCTTTGGAGTTCCAAATATTTTTTCACAGTATAAAGAGTTTCTGAAACCAAAATATTTGAACCATTGGTCTGAGTATTATCACTGTAACAGGCAAGCAGGAGATGGGGAATAATCATATAAGAAGAGGCAAACATTTTGTAATAATGGGGCTAATCAGTGATAATAATTCAAAAACAAAAAAGGAAGGGACTAAAAACAAATATATAAAGTGGGATAAACTGAAATAAAAGCTATGATGGTAAAAACAAATCCAAATTATGAATAATTATATCAACCAGATTAAATAGTCCAATTAAAAGACAGACTGTTATGGTAGGTAAACAAAATAGCATAAATATAAGCTATTTACAAAAGACAAATAAGAACATGTTCACATTGAAAATACAAGAACAGGAAAAGATAAACCATGCAAACACTAACTGAAAGAAAGCTACTGTGATTGTATTAACATCACCTTAATAGACTGAAGAACCATTACAGATAAAGATGGCATTTCTTAATGATAAATGGTTCAATTCAAAAGGAAGATATAATAGTCCTTGATCTATATGCATCTAATTATTTAGCCCCAACCTATATAAAGCTAAAATTAGCAAGACTTACATACAATATCTACAAACCCAAAAATAAACTGGAGATTTGACAAAAATTGCCACATGCTGGTTTAACAAGTAAGTCTCAAACACTTTCAAAAGACTAGAATAATCTAGAGTATGTCCTCTGAATATTGAATTAAGATACCAATATGTAACAAAATCACCATGTTTGGAAATTAAACAATTCATTTTTAAATAATCAGTGGATCATAGTAGAAATAACAATGGAAATTTGAAAATATTTTGAAACGAATACTAATGAAAACATGATATCAGAAAATATTTTGAAATGAATACTAATGAAAACATGATATCAGAATGTGATATAAATAAAGCCACATTTGAGGGAAATGCATAGCATTAAATGCATATATTAGAAAGAATAAGAGGTGAAAATAATCTAAGAATCTATCTCAAGAAATTAGAGTTTTTAACAAGATTTAAAAAAAAATTTTTTTTAAGTAATCTCTACACTCAACATGGGCTTGAACTCACAACCCTGAGATCAAGAGTTTCATGCTCTACTGACTGAGCCAGTCAGGTGCCCCTCAACAAACTAGTTGTTAAGAAAAGATAAAATTCCCCCAAATTTAAAAGGAAATAATTTTAAAAGGATACAAACTAATGAATTCGAAAACAAGCAATAAATATACTTTCAACAAAGCTACAAATTGATTCATTGAAGAGATGCAATAAGATTGATAAATCCCTAGCTAGACCAATAAAAATGGGGAAATAAACCAGTATCAGGAATGTGAAAGTGGGGACACCTGGATGGCTCAGTCGGTTAAGCAGCTGCCTTCAACTCAGGTCGTGATCCCAAGATCTGGGAATCGAGCCCCACATCAGGCTCTGTGCTCAGTGGAGAGCTTGTGTCTCCCTTTCCCTCTGCCTGCTGCTCAGCCTATCTGTGCTCTCTAGCTCTCTGTCAAATAAATATATAAAATCTTAAAAAATAAAAAAGGAATGTGAAAGTGGACACTACTACAATGCTACATAGATAATAAATATGAAGAACAACTTTATGCAAATATACTTCAAAATTAGGTTAAATGGATAAATTTCTAAAAATATATTTGTAGCATGCAAACTAGTATAAAAATATAGTTTTTAAAACTGATACACGAAGATATAGAAAATATGAATAGTCCTATGTTCATTAAAGAAGTTGAATCCAGGGAGAGAGTCCAGATGGCAGAGGAGTAGCAGATTGAGATGAGATCAGGTCGCAGGAATTCAGCTAGATAGTTATCGAAGAATTCCAAACACCTGCAAACCCAACAGGAGATCAAAGAAAGAAGAGCAGCAATTCTTGAAACAGAAAATTGACCACTTTCTGAAAGGTAGGATGTGCGAAGACGCGAATCTGAAGCAAAGAAAAGATAGATTGCGGGGGGAGGGGCCAGCTCCCAGCAAGCCGGGGAACAGTGGAGCATAAAACCCGAACTTTTAGAAGTCTACTCCACTGAGGGACATCACTCCAGAGGCTAAGCAGGGGTGGGGCCCTCATGGGGACACTGTGGTCTCAGGTCCCGCGGGATCACAGAAGGATCGGGGGTGTCTAAGTGTAGCTGAGCTTGCAGGTATCAGAGTGGAAGCCGACTACAGAGACAGAGCCGAGGAGTGAGCTCTCAGCTTGGGGTTACCTTAAACTGTGATCCATGGAACAGTCATACCATTGCTCTTTGAGCAAGGACCCCACAAGTGGCAGATACAGGGAGACCCACCTTTCTCTGACAGAAGAGAGGCAGCAGGAATCTCTGGGTCTGGAGACTCCAAACGGGGCCATGCGGCAGAGACAGAAACGCTCCATCACTGGCCGGGTGAGCTCAGAGCACAGCCAGACCAGGGAGATGGGAGTGATTGACAGCTTATCTCCGAGGGATCATGAAGGAGCTCTCAGCTCCTCCAGGCCAGAGACTGGGAGGCTGCCATTTTCATTCCTATCCTCCAGAGCTCTACAGAAAGCATTCAGAGAACAAAAGCTACGGAGAGGGAACCTGAGCAGATTACTTAGCCCGGCCCCTAGCAAGGATGGTAATTCAGCCTGGGGCAAAGACATTTGAGAATCACTACAACAGACCCCTCCCCCAAGAAGATCAGCATGAACATCCAATCAAGACCAAGTTCATTGATCAAGGAGAACAGTAGAATTCCAGAGGAGGAAAAAGCAAAGCATGGAATTCATGGCTTCCTCCCCATGATTCTTTAGTCTTGCAAAGCTAATTAAATTTTTTAAATTTTATTGTTTTCTTATTCAAATCTTTTTAACTTTTCCTCTTTCCTCTTTTAATGGTTTTTCCTCTTTTAACTAGTTTATCTTAACAATACCTTTCTAAAAAAAAAAAAAAACAATCTTTTTAAACCTTCATTATTATAGTCATATCCTTCATTGTATCTAACTTTATTTTTTGTATACATATAGGGTTTTTTCTTCTAAAATTTCTTGGGGTATATTTATTCTAATAGATCAAAATATACCCTAAATCTAGGACAGGGCTTTGTTCTAGTCTCCAGCCTGAGAAAATTCTTTCCACCTTCTTTTTCTTTCTTTTTCCAACAAACTTATCAATTCCTTTTTAGAAATTTTTTAAAATTTTCATCTTTATGGTCATATTCCATAAATTCATCATGTTTACCATTATTTTTGTATACATATAAGTTTTTCTTTCTTTAAAATTTTAGGAGGTAGTTTCTTCTAAGAGACCAAAATACTCCCAAAATCAAGTGGGTGGCTCTGTTCTATTCACCAGTCTAATGATATATATATATATAGAATATATATATATATATTCTATATATATATATAGAATTTTTTAAATTTCTTTTTACCCCCTTGCTTTTCCCCCTGATTTGGGGTCTCTTCTGATTTGGTTAGTATACACTTTTCTGGATCTTTGCCACCCTTTTAGTATTTTATTCTCTCACTCATATATTCTTATCTGGATAAAACAACAAGGTGGAAAAACTCACCACAAAAAAAAGAACAAGAGGCAGTATCGAAGGCTAGGGACCTAATCAATATGGACATGAGTAATATGTCATATCTAGAGTTCAGAATGACAATTCTCAAGGTGCTAGCTGGGCTTGAAAAAGGCATGGAAGATATTAGAAAAACCCTGTCTGGAGAAATAAAAGCCCTTTCTGGAGAAATAAAAGAACTAAAATCTAACCAAGCTGAAATCAAAAAAGCTATTAATGAGGTGCAATAAAAAATGGAGGCTCGGGGTGCCTAGGTGGCTCAGTGGGTTAAGGCCCCTGCCTTCAGCTCAGGTCATGATCCCAGGGTCCTGGGATCGAGCCCCATATCGGGCTCTCTGCTCAGCAGGGAGCCTATCCCCACCCCCGCCTGCCTCTCTGCCTACTTGTGATCTCTGTCAAATACATAAATAAATTTTAAAAAAAAATTTTTTTTAATGGAGGCTCTTACTGCTAAGATAAATGAGGCAGAAGAAAGAATTAGTGATATAGAAGATCAAATGACAGAGAATAAGAAAGCTGAGCAAATGAGAGACAAACAACTACTGGACCATGAGGGGAGAATTTGAGAGAGAAGTGAGATGAAACAATATGAGAATAATTGGGATTCCAGAAGTAGAAGAAAGAGAAAGGGGGGCAGAAGGTATATTGGAGCAAATTATAGTAGAGAAGTTCCCTAATATGGCAAAGGGAACAAGCATCAAAATCCAGGAGGCACAGAGAACCCCCCTCAAAATCAGTAAAAATAGAACCACACCCTGTCATCTAATAGTATAATTTACAGGTCTTAGTGACAAAGAGAAAATCCTGAAAGCAGCTCAGGACAAGAAGTCTGTAACATACAATGGTAAAAATATTAGATCAGCAGCAGACTTATCCACAGAGACCTGGCAGGCCAGAAAGAACTGGCATGATATATTCAGAGCACTAAAAGAGAAAAACATGCAGCCAAGAATACTATATCCAGCTAGGCTATCATTGGAAATAGAAGGAGACATAAAAAGCTTCCAGGACAAACAAAAACTAAAAGAATTTGTAAACACCAAACCAGTCCTACAGGAAATATTAAAAGGGGTCCTCTAACCAAAGAGAGAGCCTAAAAGTAGTAGACCAGAAAGGAAAAGAGACAATATACGGTAATAGTCAACTTACAGGCAATACAATGACACTATATTCATATCTTTCAATAGCTACCCTGAATGTAAATGGGCTAAATGCCCCAATAAAAAGACACAGGGTATCAGAATGGATAAAAAAACAAAACCCATCAATATGCTGTCTGCAAGAAACTCATTTTAGACCCGAAGACACTTCCAGATTGAAAGTGAGGGGGTAGAAAATAATTTACCATGCTAATGGACATCAAAAGAAAGCTGGAGTGGCAATTTTTATATCAGATAAGTTGGATTTTAAGCCAAAGACTATAATAAGAGAAGAGGAATTGGGTATATCATATATCATATTGATATATCATACTCAAAGTGTCTGTCCAACAAGAAGATCTAACAATTTTAACAATTTTAAATATCTATGCCCCTAACATGGGAGCAGCCAACTATATAAGCTAATTAATCACAAAATCAAAGAAACACATTGACAATAATACAATAATAGTAGGGGACTTCAACACCCCCTCACTGAAATGGACAGATCAAGCAAAAGATCAACAAAGAAATAAAGGCCTTAAATGACACACTGGACCAGATGGACATCACAGATATATTCAGAACATTCCATCCCAAAGCAAAAGAATACACATTCTTCTCTAGTGTACATGGAACATTCTCCCAATTAGATCACATCGTGGGTCACAAATCAGATCTCAACTGGTACGAAAAGATTGGGATCATTCCCTGCATATTTTCAGACCACAATGCTCTGAAGCTAGAACTCAATCACAAGAGGAAAATTGAAAAGAACTCAAATACATAGAAGCTAAAGAGCATTCTACTAAAGAATGAATGGGTCAACCAGGAAATTAAAGAAGAACTGAAAAAATTCATAGAAACAAATGATAATGAAAACACAACTGTTCAAAATCTGTGGGACACAGCAAAGGCAGTCCTGAGAGGAAAGTATATAGTGATACAAGCCTTTCTCAAGAAACAAGAAAGGTCTCAAGTATACAACCTAACCCTACATCTAAAGGAGCTGGAGAAAGAACAGCAAAGAAAGCCTAAACCCAGCAGGAGAAGAGAAATCACGAAGATAATAACAGAAATCAATGAAATAGAAACCGAAAGAACAGTAGAACAAATCAATGAAAGTAGGAGCTGGTTCTTTCAAAGAATTAATAAGATTAATAAACCCTTGGCCAGTCTTATCAAAAAGAAGAGAAAGAACCCAAATAATAAAATAATGAATGAAAGAGGAGAGATCACAACCAACACCAAAGAAATACAAACAATTATAAGAACATATTATAAGCAAATATGCGCCAGCAAATTTGACAATCTAGAAGAAATGGATTCATTCCCAGAGACATAGAAACTACCAAAACTGAAACAGGAAGAAACAGAAAAGCTGAACAGACCCATAACCAGTAAGGAGATTGAAGGAGTCATCAAAAATCTCCCAACAAACAAGAGACCCAGGCCAGACAGCTTCCCAGGGGAATGCTACCAAATATTTAAAAGAAGAATTAATACCTGTTCTCCTGAAACTGTTCCAAAATAAAACAGAAATAAAAGGAAAACTTCCAAACTCATTTTATGAGGCCAGCATCACCTTGAACCCAAAACTAGACAAAGACCCCATCAAAAAAGAGAATTACAGACCAATATCCTTGATGAACACAGATGCGAAAATTCTCACCAAAACACTAGCTAATAGGATCCAATAGTACATTAAAAGGATTTTCACCACGTAGAAGTGGGATTTATCCCAGGGCTGCAAGGTTGTTTCAACATCCACAAATCAATCAATGTGATACATTACATTAATAAAAGAAAGAACAAGAACGATATTATACTCTCAATAGATGCTGAAAAAGCACTTGACAATGTACAGCATCCTTTCTTAATCAAAACTCTTCAAAGTTTAGGGATAGAAGGTACACACCTCAATATCATCAAAGTCATCTATGGAAAAAGCCACAGCAAATATCTCCTCAATGGAGAAAAACTGAGAGTGTTTCCACTAAGGTCAGGAACACGACAGGGATGTCCATTATCACCACTTCTATTCAACATAGTACTAAAAGTTCCAGCCTCAGCAATCAGACAATGAAAAGAAATCAAAGGCATCCAAATCAGCAAAGAATAAGTCAAACTATCCCTCTTTGCAGATGATATGATACCATGTGTGGAAAACCCAAAAGACTCCACTCTGAATCTGCTAGAACTTGTACAGGAATTCAGTAAAGTGTCAGGATATAAAATCAATGCACAGAAGTCAGTTGCATTTCTATACACCAACAACAAGAGAGAAGAAAGAGAAATTAAAGAGTCAATCCCATTTGCAATTGCACTGAAAACCATAAGATACCTAGAATAAACTTAACGAAAGAGGCAAAGAATCTGTACTCAAACAACTATACAGTACTCCTGAAAGAAATTGAGGAAGACACAAAGAAATGGAAAAACATTCCATGCTCATGGACTGAAGAACAAATATCATGAAAATGTCTATGCTACGTAAAGCAATCTACACATTTAATGCAATCCCTATCAAAATGCCATCAATTTTTTCCAAAAAATGGAACAAATAATCCTAAAATTTATATGGAACCATAAAAGACCTCGAATAGCCAAAGGAATATTGAAAAAGAAAGCCAAAGATGGTGGCATCATAATTCCAGACTTCAAGCTCTATTACGAAGCCATCATCATCAAGACAGTATGGGACTGGCACAAAAACAGACACATAGATCAATGGAACAGAATAGAGAGCTCAGAAATAGACCCTCAACTCCATGGTCAACTAATCTTTGACAAAGCAGGAAAGAATGTCCAATGGAAAAAAGACAGTCTCTTCAACAAATGGTATTGGGAAAATTGGACAGCCACATGCAGAAAAATGAAACTGGACCATTTCCTTACACTACACACAAAAACAGACTCCAAATGGATGAAAGACCTCAATGTGAAAAAGGAATCCATCTAAATCCTTGAGGAGAACATAGGCAGCAACCTCTTCAAACTCAGCCACAGCATCTTCTTCCTAGAAACATCACCAAAGGCAAGGGAAGCAAGGGCAAAAATAAACTACTGGGACTTCATCAAGATCAAAAGCTTTATAACAAAGGAAACAGTCAAGAAAACCAAAAGACAGCTGATAGAAAGGGAGAAGATATTTGCAAACGACCTATCAGATAAAGGGCTAGTATCCAAAATCTATAAAGAACTTATCAAACTCAACACCCAAAGAACAAATAATCCAATCAAGAAATGAGCAGAAGACATGAACAGGCATTTCTGCAAAGAAGACATCCAGATTGCCAACAGATACATGAAAAAGCGCTCCACATCACTCAGCATCACGGAAATACAAATCAAAACCACAATGAGATACCACCTCACACTAGTCAGAATGGCTAAAATTAAAAGTCAGGAAATGACAGATGCTGGCGAAGGTGAGGTGAAAGGGGACCCCTCCTACACTACTGGTGGGAATGCAAGCTGGTGCAGCCACTCTGGAAAACAGCATGCAGTTTCCTCAAAAAGTTGAAAATAGAGCTACCCTACGGCCCAGCAATTGCACTACTGGGTATTTACCCTAACGATACAAATGTAGTGATCTGAAGGGGTACATGCACCCCAATGTTTATAGCACCCCAATGTCCATAACAGCCAAGCTATGGAAAGAACCTAGATATCCATCAACAGATGAATGGATAAAGAAGATGTGGTATATATGTACAATGGAATACTTTGCAGCCATCAAAAAACCCAAAATCTTGCCATTTGTAACAATGTGGCTGGAACTAGAGGGTATTATGATGAGCAAAACAAGTCAATCAGAGAAAGACAATTATCTCTCTGATCTCACTGATATGAGGAATTTGAGAGGGAAAGTTGGGGGGGGTACTTAGGGAATAAGGAAGGAAAAAATGAAACAAGATGGGATTAGGAGAGAGACAAACTATAAGAGACTCTTAATCTCACAAAACAAACTGAGGGCTGCTGGGAGGAGGTGGGTATGGAGAGGTTGGCTGGATTATGGACATTGAGGAGGGTATGTGATATGGTGAGTCCTGTGAAGTGTCTAGACCTGATGATTCGCAGACCTGTATCCCTGGGGCAAATAATACATTATATGTTAAAAAAAAAAAAAAAAAGAAGAAGAAGAAAAAGAAGAAGTTGAATCCTAATTAAATGGATAAAAAGAAACTTTAGGCCCAGGTAATTTCACCAAAAAATTCTTCCAAACATTTAAGGAAGAAATAAAACCAATTTTAGCCTAAGTCTTTCAGTGAATTTAAAAAAAAAAAAAAAAGGAACAATTGTAAACTCAATATTTGAAGCCATTTTAATCTTGATATGAGGTTAAATGCACAAGGCCTTATAAAAAAATAAAGCTTATGGGCCAGTGTCTTACTCATGAACACAGATGCAAAGAACCAAAACAGTGTATTAGAAGCCAAATCCGGAAATTACATAAAAAGAACATCCAGGTTGTGTTTATTCCCTGTGTGCATGCTTAGTTCATTTGAAAGTCAACCAGTGTGATTCCCCAAATTAACAGAATAAAGAAAGATAAAACAATACAATGACTTTCATGGATGGGGAAAAAAAGTCACAAAATTTAACAATATTTTAGTAGTTTAAAAATATTTATAATTTTTTTTAACTCTTAGCAAACTTCCTTCATCAGATAATGGCAAGTATGCAAGAGACAGAGGGAGATGGAGAAGAGGAGTCCAGGGGAGACAGAAAGAAGAAAGGGAGGAAGCTAGGAAGGAATAAAAGACAGGAGGAAGAGAGACAGGGAGGGGGAAAGCCACACGGGAGGAAAGGATATAAAAATGATTCATAATGCTAGCTGTGTAGCAGTTTGGAATCTTGAGGCAAGAGGGACTCATCCAAGACAACAGTTTTACTGGCCTCCCTTCTCTCTTTGGTTCATATTCCTTCAGAGAACTCGGGCCATTCTGATGAAAGATTAAGTGACCTATTTACCTTTATACCTACAAATGTCTTGCCTGCACTTTGCACATAGTAGGTTCGTTGTAAGCATTTGTTAGAGACAGTAATTCAGAGGACCATAACCCCTAAAGCAGCACTAATAGGTATTATTATTCTTTCCCACCTTGTAGTCACTGGAGTGGAATGTTTTTTGCAAACACTGAGATATTGAGAGTTAAATCTCTAATTAGAACCATAATGTATTGACCTCATTCTCCTTTATACTAGTTAAATTAACCTAGCAATAATTGGCTGACGAAGGCAATACTAGGGCAGCTCCCCTTTCCTGGGTTTTCTTCCTCCTTTTGGGGGTGTTGTGTGTGTTTCTTTCTTTTTCTGCTCCTCCTTCTCTTGTTCTTCTTTCTGATTTGGCTGGGATTTTTTTTTTACTTTTTTCCCATCATTCTCTTTATCTCCCTAGAAATATCAGTTAATTAAAGTTTAGGTGAATACAGGGTTTGCTCCATGATTTCAAAATGTTCTTAAGTCTAAGTTCTGTGCCTAGCATGCATAGTAAATTTAAAGAAAACACCAAATTTGAATTAAAAGAACATAATCCTATCATCCCTATCTCCCATAACTCCGGAAAAAAACCCATCTTTTGCTTCTGATTCAAAATATTAATCTTCAAGAGCGCTCCCAGCTTCTCACAATCACAGCTTCCTTGGGAAAAATGCTTATAACTCTGAAAAGCCACTTTATCCTACTTCCAGTGAAAGCAGTTCTTAAGGAGGCTGCATAGGAAAATGGGAACAACGGAGTATTTAAGACTTGGTTTTTACATTATTTACATAATTTATAAATTATCTCCTATAATCTATATTTATGCATATTATATATAATTACATAAATGTAATTTAATGCATAATTATATTATAGAATTTACTGATTATTTTACATAATTATGAATCCTGAACAACACTGAAGGGCCTAATCCACTTAGACCTTAATTCTGCTAAAAGTGAACATCTACTTACCCAGAGACAGAGGCACCAAACTGAAAACTCCTTGTGGAAATTCCCTTTCCCAGTGAGAAGCCATTAAGATTTCTGTATCATAGGAAGACATCACCACTTCTAGTTCCTCTCCCAGAGGATAGTTAGACAAGAAGGCTTTTTTCCCAGCTCCCGTTATTAAAATGATATCAGACAGACACTTGGTGTCGTCTAGCCCTCCAGCTGCTGTAAGTCCTGAAATCATCCTCTGATTGCATAGCACCAGGAAAGAGATTGTAGCCTCCTGACTGTTTAAAGTGACAGCCTGGTGTTTCTCTTGCTTTCTTTGAGCTCTGTGCATCGGGGGTCAAGGTCCTTGAGGAGGAGAAAGAGGATATGCAATAGGCAGATGGGCCCAAGTCAACCTTAAGAAGGCAAGTTTGTCATAAATGCTTCCTTGGCCTTCTTTTCATTTCTCCCTTCTTTAGGATTTTTCTACAATTTCCAGTGCCCTTTCTCACAAATGGAAACCCAGTGTGGAGTACAGATTTTTCAAGATATAAGTACCTCTTTCCTAATTACAGACTATTATTTTCTAGGGAAAAAGCATACTAATTAGGCCCAGCTGGTGGTCCCTGTTACTTTTTCATGGATCTGGCCTCACATCAGGGATTTTAGGTTTGAGGAAAGGTGGGCAGAGGGGAGAAGTTTGGTTTTCCATGTAATAAGCACCACAGGAGTTTTGAAGTCACAAGCTTTTGTCCAGCTCCTTTGTAAGAGATTGCACATTGCTTTGCAGCAAGTGTTTTCAGAGCTTTCCAAAGGGTTGAGAGGTCTTGAAACATGTCTCTACTGCAGGCTACAGAATCATGTTGTCTAGAAACGTGAAATAATACAAACAGCAATTGTAGAATCCCCATGCCACTTGGGAAAGGGATGTGGTAAGAAGAAAATGAGATACTACTGATGAAGCACTTAGGGAAGTGATAGGGTTAAGGACCTATAAGCAACGTAATTGTTCCTATTGTGTAAATTTCATGTTTATTTTCCTATACTCTTCTTCATCAATGGTAACAAGGCCTTGCTATTTTGCCAATACTAACTCTTCCAAGTTTATCAAGACACCTGACTTCTGTTCCACTATCATTTTCCTCATTTCCTCTGGCATATTCATTAATTCACTCAACAAACATTTACTGAATACCTGTTACATATCAAGCTAAAGTACTACGTGGGGCGTTCAAAGATGGGCAAGCTATGGTTCCCATTCTTAAAGGGCTTACTATCTAGTTGGAGAAACAGATACATGAACAACCAACTCAAACATAAAGCAGAGAGGAAATTAAGCACATCAGTGTCATGAAGCATAAAGGTTAGGAGTCCATATAAAGCAGAGCTGCAGAGCTATGGAGAGAGAAGCCAATCCAAACTGGGAGGGAACAGGAAGGGAATCGGAAAAGGCTTCTGGAGTAGGGGAAGCTTGCACTGCCTTTAGTACCATCTAGTCAGAAAGGGAAAAGGGGAGAGGACATCCCAACAGCCTGAACAGGGTAGACAAAGCTGCAGGGCCATGAGTCACCAAAAAGTGTTAGTACAACTGCAAGTATTGTACGTGCCTGGAGCCAGGAAGGCAGGGAGTAAGGGCAGGAGGAGAGGAGGAGCGGGCTGGAGGCGCACCATAAAGGACCTGGCTTGCCTTGTCACACTCCACCCCTGCCGCCAAACAAAGAGAAGCGGCCAGCCAGATGCTGAGAAACCCTTGAGGGGCAAGAACACAAGCATGGGCAAGACAGAAACGCCATTATACAAGCCTCCAGCGGGGACACTCAGCAGCCTAGAGAAACCCCGGCACACCAGTCCAGTTCTAATGCTCAGGAACTGGGACTTTTGTTTTTGCCTCAGGACAGGACTGAGAGAGCACACAATGCCCAGTGTTGAAACTCCCTGTTTGGAAGGAAGAACAGTTTGCACATCTGGGAAAGGTTAGGGTCAAACATATAAATGAGGGGAACGGAGCACATTCCTCTGAGACACTCCGTCTGTGACGTCAATTGCTGCTGGGTTTGGACAGAGGCTGCTCTCTGGTGCCGGAGTCAGGGACCCATTAACTTTGCCCAGCGCCCGAGTGTTTATGTGGAAAATGTGAGGCCAGGAAGTTTCTCTTAATTATGATTTGGAGGTTGTCAAGTGACTATTCTTTAGTAGCTGGTTTCTGTCTTTCGCACCTACCCTCGACTCATTTCCTATTTTCTCATCTATAGCCCAATCCCTCTCTCTCTCATCCCACTCTTACAAAAAATAATTCTATTTACTTCGATGGCTTCTCTGTGTCGCTTCCTCCCTCTGAATTCTAGACCTTGCTGCCACTTCCCGTTCCCCCGCTCCATGGCTGTGGGCCCAGCTGGGAAATGAACTCTCAGACCACGTGACCACTTGTAACATGGTGTTTTGACTATTAACTTTCTTGTCTTCCAAACCTCAGGGAACAAGCTGCACTCTGCACAGGCACCATCGGGGTCCGTCCCCAAAGTCAGAAGGAGACAGGAAACTGGGCCAGCATTGTCCCTTACTCCCTCAGGTGTCAGTCAAACCTACAGATTGTTGGCAAAGGCCCAAATCTGTATGGAAGAAAGTGCTCAAGGACTGGAATTCCCCCTTCCCTTCTTACCTCCATAGCATACTCAACACTTCCAGGGCCATTATCATCCACTCAAAACAATAACTTGGAGAACCAGGACCTACTTGTAATTACCATTATCCTATTTAAATCTGGGCCAAGCCGAGGCACCTCAGTGCTCCATTGCCAACACCAGGGAGAAAAATAATAGCCTCATATAACAAGCAATTACCCACATAACAGATGACTCATGAATTATTAAGAATTACTGACAGCACACTCTAAATCTAATACTACTTTTATATTTGCTTCATGACTTTACCCCACCTCCCACTGATCAACTTCCTCCCCTATAAGTACTGCCGAGAAGCTTGAGGAAAGAAGAGAAGAACCAAGGATGCAACTGGAAAAAAACAAACTAACTCATTTTAATACCAGCCTCAACAGTGCATGATCTGAAAGGTAACTAAGCGAGAGAAAAGAAAGAGAAAATGTATACATAGATAGATATACAAGTATATCTATATATATATATAGATATATACAAGTATATCTATATATATATATAGATTTGATATATACAAGTATATCAAAAATTTTTACTTAGTACTGATATAGCACTAATTGTAACATGTATTGTTACATATTCCAATTAACATTAAATGTTGTGTATTAAATGTAATATTACATTTAATAATGTATACACATCCTTAATAAACATATATTAAAATGTATCAAGCTGCTGAGGAAAAGAGAGTATAATCCTCACTTAGAACAAGATATAGGACATATGTCTCACCTAGAAGTTTCCTTCATGCTCCTCCTTGTCAATATCTACCTCCTAAAGATAAGCTGACTTCTGTCACCATGGACAAGTTTTATCTGTCTTGCTTATCCCATACACTGGCTTATATAGTATGTATTCTTTTATGTCTGACTTCCCTTTCTCATCATCATGTTTGTGAGATTCCTACTTACACTTAACAAAATGTAGCTTTTTATTTTTCACTGTGCAGTATGAATATGCCGTTGTATGAATATGCCTCAATTCATCCACTCTATGATTCAGTCACTTGACTTTGAAAATATTCTTTGCTCTTTAGGACTATCCAGATTACTCTTTCCCTTTGTTCAGGTATGAACTACACAGCAGTCATCTCGGCATGAATGATTTGTAACCTCAGGTGTATGTTAAAATTACTCGAATAATTTTTTTTGCCTTATTTATGCCTTTTACTATAACATGATGCTTATGAGGATTATGAATACCACTCAGAGAAGATGTAACACCCCAGAATTTCTAAGATTGAAGTATTCTTTTATTTTGATTGAGACCAGAGGATTTAAAATGGAATTGATTTTATGTAGCACAGCACAGATAAAATAATGATGACCATAACGCTGTTGGTAGACATGTGTTGAAGCCTCCTGTATGCCAGCCACTGTGCTAAGCACCATACGGACGCATAACCCAGCTAGCTCACTATTAGAATCCCAATCCCTAACATGAGGGCTGGTGCATAATTTGGTGCTCAAAATACACTAGTAAGTAAGTTTTATTGGGTCCCCACAACAACCTTTTGAAGTAGGTATCATTATCTCTATTTTAAAGAAGAGGGAAAATAGAATTCAGAAACTTCAGAATTTTCCCAGTCATCTAGCATAAATTTAGGGAAAACGGGAATCAAATCCAGGTTTTAAAGTCCGTACTGAACTATCCTCAGATAAGATAAAGATACGGCTTTTCTAGAGAGATAGGGGAAGGGGATAGTTTTTGATCCCATATGGGAGTATGGGTGACTTAGAGAGTGAAATCTTAAAGAAATTCAGATACAAGGAAAGAGTGTGATGCTTACTTTCATTAATTATTTACATCAGGCAGAGCATCTGATAATTGGCATCAGAGGCTCTTTAAGTTGGTTTTGTTATCTCTGTAAATAAGAGAAGTGGTCCTTTGGGATATTAAGTACCATAAGCGACTAGAGTCACACACTCTGCTGTGTACCCCCAGTCCTAAAATCAGGTCTAACTTCAGAGTTCATGCTTTTTTTTTTTAACTGCATCCTTCTGAAAAGTGAAGGTGTAGAAATGGGTGGAGACTCAGTAGGCTCTGTTGTTCGCCCTATAAGAACATCATGGAAGGTAGAAGAAAAATAGAAACTGAGATAATTTTTTTAAAAAAATAACAGCTTATGTTTATTGAGCACCCATGATGTAATGAAGAGTCTATGAAGGATTTTTCATGCATGATCTAACTAATCCTCACAGCCAATTCTGAAGAAGGAACTATTTTTATTCGCACATTATAGATGAGTCACAGAGGTCAAGTAGCTTACACAAAATCATGCTGTTATTAAAGGGCCAAGCCAAAATCAGAAGTCAACCATTTAGCTCCTAATTACATGTTCTTTATCTCCATGCTGCATTGACCCTTAAGGAAGAGATAGGAGAAAAGATACCATAGGAGCAGAAGCAAAGCCAAGGAAAAACACTGCTGGTCCAAGCCTAACTGACAGCATGGATGCTAATTTTGTGTTCCCATGGTCATGACCTAAAGCTGAGATATGGACCTAGGAACCAAACAGAAAAAGTTCATCTTTCTAGGGAACAGTGTGGTTAAAAATAGAAATGAGACAGTATGAATACATTTTCAAGAAATAAGGACCTTCAAAGTTAGAATGAGATGAGGAACCAGCTACTCCGTTCCCTTGAATAAGAGAAGACCATTAATAAACTAAAGCGTGTTTCAACCCTAAACCAATATATTGATTGCTGTGAGATCCCAAATTGGCATTGTTCCCTTAGACCACTGGATAGTAGAGATAGAATAGCCTTCTATCTGCTACCTGTGCTCTCAGATTTATTTCCATGAAGGAATATCCACCCTGCCCCAGCACTCCTATCTAAGAAGACATGTAGAGCTGTAATGAGAAACCTCGATTAGCTTCCTTCCAAGCATGTCTAGGGTTCATAATCTTGGGGTAAACAGTCTTGGGGAGCACAATATTACCAAATGTCTACCAAAAGCCTGATTGAATATGACAAAATTTGAGCATTTTTTTGGAAATGAAAATGCAATTTTTAAGAAACCTGATTATAAAAATAATACATGAAGGGCACCTGAGTGGTTCAGTCGGTTGAGCATCCAAGTCTTGATTTGGGTTCAGATCATGATCTTAGGATCATAGGATGGGCCCTTTGGGCTCTGTGCTCAGCAGGGCATCTGCTTGTCCCTCTCCCTCTCATTCTGCCCACCCCCTAAAATAAATAAACACATCTTGGGAAAAAAATAATATATGATTAGTTAAAAAAAATTAGTGAAAAAAATTTCAAGTACATAAAAGTGTAAAGAAGAAATTAAAGGCCACTTAAGAGTCCATCACCCAGAAAGGATAATTAATAGTATTTTAGTGAATTTCTATCAACTGCCTATGAAAACATGCATATATATGCAATCCAAATGCCAAGCAGGGTCTTCTGTACTTTAAGACTAGAAAAACATTGTCATGACCCACTTTTCTTTGCCTTGAGGGGGAATCTATCATTCTTCCCCATGATTTCTATTAAATACTCCAGGGCTTACATTCTCATGATTGCCACATGCTCTGACTTCCCAAGTTCCCTGAATATTGGTTCTCTGTTGTGTCTTACAGCTATTTCCTCTAGCTCTAGTCTGGTGTGGACCTAAATGAAGAAATCAGTCCCATTCTTCTTACACAAGTTTTTTGTGCATAAAACAAACTATGATTAATGGGGGTTACATGGCAACAACAGAAATAGCTAGTATCTATCCCATCACCCAGTTAATCTCATTCCTTCTTCCTCCTGCTTCTTCTCATCTCTTCTAACCTCTCCACTCCCCGACAAATCCCTGTACATTTCTGATACACTATGATTTCACTGTTTCCCTCATGACTTTGTATCTTATTAATCCAATTCCCTAGACCCCACCTTCTTCTCCTAGCAGCTTATAAAGGTATTTTGATAAACAAATATAATAGTCTTTCTTGTAAAAGGAAATCCATCGATGAGTAGAGTTTTTTTTAACCTCCCTTTAAACCATGTCAGTAAATATAGATGGACATGGTTAATCTCTAAGAAAGGAATCACACGTAGCTCTTTGCATATATACTTGGCCTTTTATTCCCCAGAGCACCTTCAGGCCCAGAATTCCATGTAACACACTTCAGAAAATATCAGGTAAATTCTATTAGAAAATATAAAAATATAGAAGGAAGCAACAGCTTTGTAACAATGGCATGCTATACTCATAAGCAATCCCTTACACATAGAGGAGGGCTGATCACCTCAGTAATGTGGATGAGTGAAAAGGGCACTGAGCAATATGAAAGGCACTATAGCCCCCCAAAAGTGGGATACTTAGAAAGGAAATATAGCCATTTAAAGCAATGAAAACTGGAATCTTCAAAGCCACATTTCTATGAAGATGACTTAGGTAAAACATTCTTTTATTACTGGTTATAACCTACTTATTTTTAAAAGTCTCTAAGTGTCACTTCCTTTATGAAATTATCATAGAATTCTCCCATTTAGAAACATTAGAGATCACCATTCCTCACTGCCACACACTCATGTCTCTTGTTGCTCACATGGCTGGCATGGCCCTGAATGCACTGCTGTATCATTCTCTGTGATAGCTAATTTTATGTGTCAACTTGGCCAGGCCAGAGCACCTAAACATTTGGCTAAATATTATTCTACATGCTTCTGTGAAGGTATTTTTTGGATGAGATTAACGTTTAAATCAATGGACTTTGAGTAAAGCAGATTACCCTCCATAATGTGGGTGGGCCTCATCTAATCAGCTGAAAGCCTTAAAAGAACACTGACTGACTTCCCTAGAGCAAGAGGGGACTCCACCAGTAGACTGCCTTTGGACGTGGACTGCAACTCTCTCCTAGGTCTCCAGCCTTCTTGCCTACCCTGCAAAATTTGGGTTGCCAAGCTTTCAAAATCATATCAAATAATTTCTTCTGTCAGCTCCCTAATATATAATATATATGTTATTTATATATGTGCCTGGTATTGCTTTTGTTTCTCTGGAGAACCCTGACTAATATGTCAATTCCTCTTTGTCTTCTTCCCTAGCTAAATGGAGAGCTCCTTAAAGGGAGGGAGCATATCCATGTACCTCTCTTACCTGGGGTCTAGCTCTATGCGAGGCAAAAAATAAGTACTTTCTAAGTGACCCGACTAAAACTGAAATTATTAATATTAGGAATTATCTAGTTAAACAGAAGTACAGAAATTACTTTTACAATAATAGATAAAATTTTAGTTGTCTGGAAATCTCTACATCTCCCTAAAATCATAATAAGCTTTTTAAGGAATTAAAAAACTCAACACTTACTGTTTTTAGCTTACAAATGACAAGATAACAAACAAAGAAGCAAAATCTCCAAGTATAAATAAAAGGAGGAACTTTCTAACAATCAATGATGACCTGAAGGAAGTATGTTTAGCAACAGATCAAGTAAAAACAAGAACAAGGGACAGAAAATAGAAATATTAAATTACACAATTTTTAATGATTTCAAGGATTGATTCTGTTAATGGCATACAAATGCCAAAAAGTATGCTTATGCAAATTTACTAAAGGACAGGAGAATTTACAAGACATTTTGGAAAAAAGCTTAATAATTAGCACATAATAAACATAACCAAATAGTATATATTTGGGGAGTTGTTTAGAGAAAATAACTATTTTGCCATTTCCAGGGAATGTTTGGGTTACACACACTAAAATATTTAAGATCAAAAGGAAAATTGTGAGACAGGGGATAAAGGAATAAATAAATGGAATGATAAGATGATGAGAAAATTTTCTCATAAAAATTAATAGTAGTCACATAGCAAGAATAAAACATGCTTCAAGTCATTAAAATGCCCACATAAACAGGAGGGAAAGGAAAGACCCACAGTATTTACAATAAAAGCAAAAAAGGAGAACTTAGTTAAAATATCTGAGAAAATCTCAGCTCTCCATACTCCATATATTTGTAAAAATACATCACTAGTTTGCAGCCAGAACTTTCAAAGTTGATGGGTGGAGCAGTGAAACAGCAGTAAGTAGTTTCATGGGGCTGTTTTACAGGGGCAGAGTGTCAGGAAATGGGACTAATACTTTCTGTTTTTCCTCTCTTCCTACGTTTCCTGGCTGACATCTTATCTGTGCGTGGTTTTCTACATCACCATGTAGATGGAACCAGATTGTGAATGTCCTTAAATGCCATAGGAAGGGGTTTAGATTTGATTCTCTAATTAGGCACTAGGAGTCTATTCAGAGATTGTGAAGTGGAAGAATACCATGATCAAATAATCTGTATGGTTGGTGGACTGAAGCAAAGCAAATAGTCAGAGTATATTAATGAGACTCAATAAATGCGCACTCTAGGGTGCCTGGGTGGCTCAGTGGGTTAAAGCCTCTGCCTTCAGCTCAGGTCATAATCCCAGGGTCCTGGGATCTAGCCCTGCATCAGGCTCTCTGCTCCGCAGGGAGCCTGCTTCCTCCTCTCTCTCTCTCTGCCTGTCTCTCTGCCTACTTGTGATCTCTGTCTGTCAAATAAATAAATAAAATCTTTTAAAAAATGTTTAAAAAAAATAAATGCTCACTCTACACTTCGTTCATCTAATATATGCAAAGCTCCATGCTGAGGATTAAATGGGAAGAAAATAAACACAATTACAACCCTCATAGATCTTGTTGTCCAGTGGGAATATTTGTGTAATCCATGGAAGAGTATTATTAAATAAGATGAAAAAACCAAGAATCGGAAAATAGTTGCCTTAATCAGAGCATCAGTGATTACTTGGTGCAATCTTCTCATATTTACAGAAAATAAAGATGAGGCAAATGAAAGATCCCAGTTCTAGCCTGAGTTTGGCAGCCATTAATATTCTGATTCGAACTATAATGTTAGATTTGAGAATCTGTGTTTCAAAACTTTAAGCATGAACTTTTTTTTCTTCTTGTAATTTATCTTTTTAAAAATTATGTTCAGTTAGCCACTATATATACATAATTAGTTTGTGATGTAGTGGTCAATGATTCATTAGTTAAGTATGTTAAGTGAAGTAAGTCAAGCAGAGAAAGACAATTATCATAATGTTCCACTCATACGTTGAAAGTAAACAACAGCACAGAGGACCTTAGGGGAAGGGAGGGAAATCCAAAGGGGGAGAAATCAGAGATGGAGATGAACCATGAGAGATTATGGACCATGAGAAACAATCTGGGGGTTTCAGAAGGGGGTAACAGGGTGATGGCTACTGAGGAGGGCACATGCTATAAGAAGCACATTCTTTAAAGAAAGTATCTGTTACAACTATAGTTGCTCAGTTTGTATTTATAGTAACAGACTTCCTCACCATTGATGAATAATGTAAGATAGAACAAATAACAGTTTTGAAAAGGTACACAGTGATGCTTTTTTCTTACCTTAAACATAGATATAGGTATAGAAGTAGATATAGCCATATATAACATTTTATTTGTATGGTATCATGATGATGTAGGAAACCATGCACAGGTAAGATTTCAGCCAAGAAGGTTAGAAGAGGGAAAATAAAAAGAGAGAGCATATGGGATGCCTGGGTGGCTCAGTTGGTTAAGCAGCTGCCTTCGGCTCAGGTCATGATCCCAGGGTCCTGGGATCGAGTCCCACATCGGGCTCCTTGCTCGGCAGGGAGCCTGCTTCTCCCTCTGCCTCTGCCTGCCTCTTTGTCTGCCTGTGCTCGCTCGCTCTCTCTCCCTCTGTCTCTGGCAAATAAATAAATAAAATCTTTAAAAACAAAACAAAAGAGAGAGCATAGGAACACCAATAATATACAGCACATAAATTGGCAACAGCAGATACATCTGAGTGCCAAAAAAAGTATACACTGAGGTCTGAAAGTTCCATGTGAATATCTAAATTATGTCTAAACTTAGTAATTTAAACCCATTAAGTGGGTTTAAACAACCAATCATTGAAAACGAGTCCAAGTACATTCTGTACATTCTAGGTGGCCACTTTATAACTGAGTTTTCCTACACAATTTTAGGTCCACTTTTGAATTTGTGATGGTAATTTCACTGGGACTAAGTGAAGGCCAAATGACCCCAGAGAGCACTGTCTAAATGAAGGTTTACAGTTGTGCAATCAGAAAACAATTATGACAGAATTGAGACATTGCTTGGAAATCAAGGAAGAAAGTAGCATAGACATCCTATGTTACCTATGTTCCCTATGCTGTGTATGCTAATACTCCATTCAGGTTGTGAGTGAATGGATGCCATGATGTCCATCACAAGTCAGTATAAGTAAGAGAGTAAATATATATGAAGAAATGTCATTTAGGCTATAATGCTTAGAAAATTATTATTAAACATTATTACACTACTAAAACAGAAAAGTGGTGATCAACCAAAGCAACACAAGTCTCTAAATGTCCTCTTAACCATCCAGTTTTGATACATTTGTCCTTTGGTAATAATTTGTTCTAAGACTTTTTTCCATTAGACAGTGAATGCCTGTGAAGCAAGAATAGTGTCTTATTTTTTTAACAAGTTTATTGAGATATAACTCACATACTACACAATTCAACTAATTAATACACAATTCAATGGCTTGAGTATAATACATTATTAATTTTTTAAACTGTGGTTAAATATATGTAAATAAAATTTACCATTTTATCCATTTTAATTGTACAATTCAGTAGCATTAATTATACTTACAAGGTTGTGTAACCATCACCAATATGTATTTCTAAAACTTTTATCACCCCAAACACAAACTCTGTAACCATTAAGCAATAACCTCCCATTTCCCCCTGCTCCCTGCTCCTGATAATCTCTAGCCTACTGTGTCTATGAATTTGCCTAGAATAATGTCTTAATGATCTTTTTTCCTCATTACTTTGAACAGATGCTGAACACATAGTAAATGGTTAATAAATATTTGTTCAACAAATCAATAATAGAATAAAGATAGGTTATCCTGATGTCTCTGCCTAAATAGACTACAATTCTCTAAAAGGCTTTCTCTTTCTTCACTAGCATGCCTCCTCAATACCATCTTCATTTAAAACCCAGTTTATACACCCATCTTCTCTAGGCAACTATTCCCTTTCCATGCCCTAATGAGAGATCACCCAGAACCATATGATGTAATGCTTCAGTTGCACGGAGGTCTTGATCAACAGCCAAGAATGTTGAGATGAATGCAAAAGGCTTCCACACCATCAAACGAATTAGTATTTACAAGGGCATCTCATCACATAGATGATTAAGCAGCAAGTCCCTGGACTGTTTATCACCTGCAGAAATGTTTAATGTGTTTGCAGTAAGTCTCTACACCATGAGAGAGAGATTTTCAAGACAGACCCATCCTGAATGCCACTGTTTCCCAACAAATGTCATGGAGGTACCCAACAACCCCTACTTTCTAAAGCACAAAACAGAAAAGCAAGATAGAGAGGCAGCATGTTCAACAGAAAGGACACACAAGAAGAGACACATTGTTTCTGAAGTAATTTATAGGTGACAAGTAGAGGCAGATGAACACAAAAAGAAGACAGGAGTTGGCATGTTTTTATACTGTAAAAAAAAAAAAATGCAACAGCTGCAGCTGGCATTTTGCTGACTATTTTGAAGGTGAGCTCTTCTTCCAGGATTCTAGATTTTAGCATCCAAGTAGTAGCTAAAATTACAGAAATACTTTTGACACACAGATCAGAACTTCTAGCAATTGTACACAGATAGATTGGGAATTTTCTGCATTTTATATAAAGTCACTGAAAGAAGAGGGAAATAGTAATATACAGATCAAAAAATTAAGATGAAGAACAAGATCAGTGGGCTACTGAAAACTTGAACAAGATCAGAGAGAGAAAGAATCTACAGTAGATCAAGTCAGAGGCATGTTTCTGACCTATAACTGAGTAAAAGTTTCACCAGCTTCTTAATGAGGAAGTACAAATTAATACTGAAACAACACGACACACTCCTTTGACATTATATTATATATAGTTATCTAATATTATATATATTATTATATAGTATATATATATTACATACATATTTATGCTTAGGTCGACAACTTCGTAAAGTGCACATTGTTATTCCATATCATAGGTTAAATAGAGAAAAATCAACAAAAACAAAAGTTGGTTCTTTGAAAAGATCAATAAAATTTACAAACTTTTAGCTAGATGGACTAAGAAAAAAAGAAGATTCAAATTACTAAAATCAGAAATAATAGTAGGGACAGTAATACTGATTCTATAGAAATAAAAAGGATTTTTAAGAGTGCCATGAATACCTGTATACCAGCAAATGGGATAACCCAAATAAAAGGAACAGATTCCTAGAAACATAAAACCTATCAAAACGAAATCATGAAGCAATAGAAAATATGAATAGCTCTATAATTAGTAAAGAGATTTAATCAGTAATCAAAAATCTCCCAACAAAGAAAAGCCCTGGACTGATTACTAGTAAATTCTGCCAAACATTTAAAGAACTAATACCAACCCTTCTCAAACTTTTCCAAAGAACTGAAGAGGACAGAACACTTTCTAACTCATTCTATGATTCCAGAATTACCCTGATACCAAAGCCAGATAAAGACACTATGGTAGGGGTGCCTGGGTGACTCAGTTGGTTAAGCATCCAACTTGGTTTCAGCTCAGGTCATGATCTCAGGGTCCTGGATTGAGCCCTGTGTCGGGCTCCTGGCTCAGTGGGGAATCTGTTTCCCCATCTCTCTCCCTCTACCCCTCCCCCTGCTCGTGCAAGCATTCTTTCTCTCTCTCTCAAATAAATAAATATATCGTTTTTTTTAAAAAAGACACTAAAGGAAAATTATAGACCATAATCCTTATGAACATTAATGCAAAATCCTCAACAAAATGTTACCAAATCAAACTCTTAATGCCCCCAATTTTATTTCTGATTTTATTTCTCCATGACCGAATGGAATTTATTCCTGGAATACAAGAATGGTTCAACATTTAAAAATCAATTAATATAAGATACATTAATTAAATGAAGGAGGAAAACCATATGATCATCTCATTGACCCAGAAAAAAACATTTGACACAATTCAACACTCTCATCATAAAAACACTCAAAAAGAGTAGTAATAGAAAAAAACTACCTTAACATAAATAAAACTATGTATGAAAAACCCACTGCAAACATCATACTAAGCAGCAAAAGCCTGAAAGCTTTTCCTCTAAGTTCAAGAACAAGGCAAGGATGCCCACTCTCACTACTTTTATTTAATAAACTACTGAATACTACTAGCCAGAGCAATCAGTCAAGAAAAAGAAATAAAAATACATCCAAATTAGAAAGGAAAAAATAAGATGATCTGTTTTCAGATAATACGATATTATGTGTAAAAAACCCTATAGATTCTACACACATACACAAAAAATCTATTGGAACTGATAAATGAGGGGCTCCTAGGTGACTCAGTTGGTTAAGTGTCTGCCTTTGGCTCAGGTCATGATCTCAGGATCATGGGATCAAGCCCTGTGTCAGGCTCTCTGCTCAGCAGGTAGTCTTCTTTTCCCTATCCATCTGTACACACACTCTCTCTCACTCTCACTCGCTCTCTCAAATAAGTATCAGGTTGAAAAAAAAAAAAAAACCACCTTGATAAATGAGTTCAGCAAAGTAGCAGGATACAAGGTCAACAAACAGAAATCAGTTGCCTTTCCACACACTAACAAACTACCTGAAGTTCCATTTACGATAGCATCAAAAAGAACAAAGGAGCGCCTGGGTGGCTCAGTGGGTTAAGGCCTCTGCCTTCAACTCAGGTCATGATCTCAGGGTCCCCGGATCGAGTCCCACATCGGGCTCTCTGCTTGGCAGGGAGCTTCCTTCCCCTTCTCTCTCCGCCTGCCTGCCTACTTATGATCTCTCTGTCAAATAAATAAAATCTCTTTTTTTTTTTAAAGGGCAAATATTGTGTGATTCCACTTATTTGAGGCATCCAGAGGATTCAGTTTCATAGGGACAGAAAATAAGATGGTGTTCTGAAAGGGCGTGGGGGGGGGGAGGGAATGGGAAGCTACTGTTTATGGGTATAGAATTTCAGTTTTATAAGAAATGTTCTCAAGACGGATGGTGGTGATGGTTGCACTTCATTTCGAATGTATTTAATACCACCAAAATGCACACTTAAAGATGGTAAATTTTACATTATATGTATTTTACCACAATAAAAAGGAAAAAAAATGCTGAAGACTTCTAAATTACATATAAAACCAGTTAATTTCTATGGTATAATAAAACCACAACTTTGTAGTAATAATCCTATTAGACAAAACCATTTATGTAGTATCAGTTTTCTCCAAGTTTAGTCCTAACTTTACAAAGTCTGGATGCTACTTAACAGTAAACAGTAATTCAAATGATAAGTGGGGTCCCGTGGACAGACTTATTACACAATTCTCTATGTGTACTTCAAAGTAAGCGGCCATCCTTTATGCCTTATTTCTCAAGTTTGGGTTATCTTTCTTAATACGACCAACAAAAGCAGGCACTGTCTCTGCCCTCGGAGCTACAGCTGGGTGACACAATCGTCACATTATCACCCACCTCCATTTCAACTGTTTGAGTGCTACGAAGGAGAAGTAGTAGGCGCTGGCTGTAATTACAACGGGATTCGCCTAATCCAGAGACTGGGAAGGCATCCATGAGGAAGGAGACATTGAAGAAAAATATGAATGAAGATCACAAGTTAACCAGTCAGACTCCCTTCTCTTCCCAAGCCACACATCTCCCCACAGCTGTGAACATCATCTATATGCTATTTCTCCCAAATGAACATACATAGCTAGTCCTTCCTCTCCGCAAAAATCCAGACTTGAGAATCCACGTGGATGGCACATAGGCTTTTCACATTTATGTGTCTAAAGCAGAGCTCTCAGTGCCTGACCTGCCACCACCGCAACCACCCTCCCCCGCAGCATTTCCCACTTTTGTAAATAGCAGCACCATACATTCAACTAGCCAAACCAAAAACTTCGGAATTATCCCTGATACTCCTCCTTCTCTCACATGCCTCTCCCCAGAGCAGTTACCAGTTGACAGTGCCAGTTCTGCTCTCCTGATAAACCAAAGCTACCACTTTTCACAGTTTCCCACTACCCAAAGCCACTCTTTTTTTTTTTTTAATTTTGTTATGTTAGTCACCATACAGTAGTACATCATAGTTTTTGATGAAGTGTTCCATGATTCATTGTTTGCATATAACACCCAGTGTTCCATGCAATACATGCCCTCCTTAATACCCATCAACAGGCTCACCTATCCCCCACCCACCCTCAGTTTGTTTCCCAGAGTCTATAATCTCTCATGCTTCATCTCCCCCTCTGATTCACTTCCTTCATTTTTTCCCTTCCTTCTCCCAAAGCCACTCTTGCCCCCTGTAGTCCATTCTCCACACAGCAGCCATAGTGACCCATCTGAAAAATATATCATGGCATATCAGTCTTCCTCTAAAATCCCTCCAATGGCAATTAGAATAAAATCCAAACTTCCATTGGCTTGCAGAGCCCTATAAGATCTGACATTGATTGGTGTCTTCTGACTTTATCTGTAACTCCTTCCACTATAAACCCTACCCCTCCTCAGTTTGACTCTAGGCACACAGACCTTCCAACATTTCATGCTTATTCCCAACTTAGGCCTGAGATGTCTGGTTCCTCTCATCATTCAGGTTTCCCCTTAAATATCATGTCTTAAGAAAGATATTCCCTAACCACCTGATCTAAAGTACATGCAATTTCTCCCCATGAGATCTCTTGACTTCAATTCTCTACATGGCTTTTATCATAAGCTGGTATTTCTTCTTCTTTACTTTTTTTTTTTTTGTCTGTCCCCCCAACCCCAACCCCAAGCCCTACACACATATCTCACCTCTACAAGAATGAAGTCTCTATTATGGAAGGAACAATTAGGTTTGATACACCAGCACACTCCCAGCAGAGGAGAGTGCCTGGCTCATACTAAGAGCTCAATTATTATTAGCTGAATGGATGGATTTCACATGATCTGTTCTTTTTTTTTTTTAATATTATTATTTATTGATTTGAGAGAGAGGGTGAGGGAGAGCATGAGAAGGGAGAATGTCAGAAGGAGAAGCAGACTCCCCGCAGAGCTGGGAGCCCGATGCAGGACTCGATTCCAGAAGTCCAGGATCATGACCTAAGCCAAAGGCAGTCGCTTAACCAACTGAGCCATCCAGGTGCCCAACATGATCTGTTCTTGAATGCAAGATCAATTACTCAGGTGGTTGAGCACCCAACTCTTGGTTTCTGTTCAGATCATGATCTCAGGGTTGTGGGATCCAGGCCCCTGTCAGGCTCCATGCTCAGCACAGGGTCTGTTCAGGATTCTCTCCCCCTCTCCCTTGGACCCTCCTCTACCCATGCATATCTGCACTCTACTCTCTCTCTCAAATTAATAAGTAAAATATTAAAAAACAAAAACAGAAAGAACAGTACCTATTCCCACATGGCCCCACCGGCTAGAAGTACATGGCCAGTGTTAGGGGGAAATGGGCCAGTAACTGGTGGGGCTCTTCTTTTATGACACACAGCAGGACTTCAGGCAAGCAATGATGCACAGAAGCTAGCTGAGTCCTTCAGGGAGAACTTTGTGAGGTTCTGAATACAGGCAGGGCTGCTCTGCACCCCAGGTGCAGAAGGAGGGCCTTCTTCCTTCCACATAGAACCAAGCAGTGCTCCAGCCTACTGATGTACACGATCATCTGGAAACAGCAACCTGGTGTAGGTGCTGGAGCTCATCTAAGTGGCTATAGCAGTGCTGAGGTACCATTTTGAGAGCAGCACACATGGCAAGCAAGACAGGAACAGAAGAAAAGCTTTTGGGGAGCTCAAAGGCATAGCAGGGGATTGCTTAAGAGATGCTGAATACTGGTAGGACATGGGAGAAATATTTATAAAAAATCATTATATTCTGTTTTCATAGTCTGTCAGTTCCTTGGCATCTGACTTAAACATGAGTTATTTTTTTAAGTTCTCACAATAACTAGCAAAGTATTTTTATTCCTAGTTTCAAGATAAGGGCACTGAGTCCCATGGCGGTTAATCAGCTTGTCCCGTGACGCATATCGAATGTTAGGAGGAAAAACCAAACCCAGACTCCCAAGACCTGTATTCTTGTCCCACTAAATAGGCTATTTCAGGTCACAGATTCAAAGCAGCAAATCAGAACTCAAGAGGTACCCAAAGAACAAATAATCAAGAAATGGGCAGAAGACATGGATGGAACTAGAGCGTATCATGCTTAGCGAAATAAGTCAAGCAGAGAAAGACAACTATCATAAGATCTCCCTGATATGAGGAAGTGGTGATGCAATATGGGGGCTTAAGTGGGTAGAAGAAGAATCAATGAAACAAGATGGAATTGGGAGGGAGACAAACCATAAGTGACTCTTAATCTCACAAAACAAACTGAGGGTTGCTGGGGGGAGAGGGGTTGGGAGAAGGAAGTGGGATTATGGACATTGGGGAGGGTATGTGCTTTGGTGAGTGCTGTGAAGTGTGTAAACCTGGTGATTCACAGACCTGTACCCCTGGGGATAAAAATATATGTTTATAAAAAATAAAAAATTAAAAAAAAAAAATAAAAAATAAAACAAAACAAAACAAAAAAAGAAGTATGACAACTAAATACAAGAAAAAAAAAGAAATGGGCAGAAGACATGAACAGACATTTCTGCAAAGAAGACATCCAACTGGTCAAGAGACAAATGAAAAAGTGCTCCACATTACTAGGCATCGGGGAAAAACAAATCAAAACCACAATGAGATACCACCTCACACCAGTCAGAATGGCTAAAATTAACAAGTCAGGAAGTGACAGAGATTGGTGAGGATGCGGAGAAAGGGGAACCCTCCTACACTGTTGGTGGGAATGCAAGCTGGTGCAGCCACTCTGGAAAACAGCATGGAGGTTCCTCAAAAAGTTGAAAATAGAGCTACCCTATGACACAGGAATCACAATACTGGGTATTTACCCTAAAGATACAAATGTAGTGATCTGAAGGGGCACATGCACCTGAATGTTTATAGCAGCAATGTCCATAATAGCCAAACTATGGAAAGAACCTAGATGTCCATCAACAGATGAATGGATAAAGAAGATGCGGTATATATATACAATGAAATACTATGCAGCCATCGAAAGAATCAAAATCTTGCCATTTGCAATGACATGGATGGAACTAGAGGGTATTATGTTTAGCAAAATAAATCAATCATAGAAAGACAATTATCATATGATCTCCCTGATATGAGGAAGTTGAGAGGCAGGGAGGGAAAAAATGAAACAAGATGGGATTGGGAGGGAGACAAAGCATAAGAGACTTAATCTCAGGAAACAAACTGAGGGTTGCTGGGAGGAGGTGGGGGGAGGGACTGGGTGGTGGGTTATAGACATTGGGGAGGGTATATGCTATGGTGAGTGCTGTGAAATGTCTAAGCCTGATGATTCACAGACCTGTACCCCTGGAGCAAATAATACATTATATGTTAATTAAAAATTAAAATTAAAAAAAAGAAATAAAATGAGGAAGCTGAAGTCCAAAAAATTTTTAAAATAAAAAAATAGATAATAAAATAAAAATTGTCAACCCCCTCCCAAAAAAAAAGAACTCAAAAGGTTATAGGTAGATGCTCAAAGAATTAAAAAACAAACAAACAACAACAAAAAAAAAACCTTGGAACCACAATTTACCCTCAAGAGAGGATACAGGAAAACAACATGAATACAACAGAAGAGTCACCGAGCAAAATTTAAATTAAGTTTTGTCTCTTACCTATAGGGTACCAGAAAAACTTATAAAAATTTAGTTAAGATTTCTAACAGGTCCTTAATATAAAAGAAGATTTGGTGCTGGAACAGATCTATTCATTGAATATATTGAACATCTAATATGTTTAGTATCCTTAGAGAATATTCTTGGCATTAGGGATACGATAGGAAATAAAACAGGTCAAAATCCCTGACCAGGGTCACCTGGGTGGCTCAGTGGGTGAAGGCCTCTGGCTTCAGCTCAGGTCATGATCTCAGGGTCGTGGAATCGAGCCCCGCATCAGGCTCTCTGCTCAGCAGGGAGCCTGCTTCCTCCTCTATCTCTCTGCTTGCCTCTCTGCCTACTTGTGATCTCTGTCTGCCAAATAAATAAAATCTTTAAAAAAAAAAAATCCCTGACCAAATAGAGCTTAAATTTTAATGGATAAGAATCTTTTATAAAATTTCTCTAAGTGGCAGACTGACTACTTTGTACCACGCTTTCACTATTAATTGGCAGTCCTCTGTACACTGTGTAAGTTTAAGCTAAACTATTTATAAATCACAAAATGTGTCCTTCCTCTTCAATTCTTGCAAAGAGCCATGCTTAGGACTCAGTTCTTCATAGGGCCCCTGGACACAATCTGAACTCAATATTGTTGTGCTGGACTCCAGGACAATTAAAAGTAAAGGAGAGATCATGTTCCACTAAGCTGCTTCTAAGACTGGGAAACACAGTGCCCATTTGGATCAGGGAAGCCCACGGAGGGACCAGTGCCCAGATTCAGTCTCCAGCTAACATGTTGGACAGTTGCATAACTGACTTATTTTCTTCATTTCCCCAACTAGGTTTCAGTTGAGGTGTCAAATGATCATCTTTGCCTTTGCACAGCTATCTGCACTGTGGGGTTGCCCCTGTTGCTGCTCTCAGGCATAAAGGAAAACTGGGTTAACTCAGCCAGGTCCATTGATCTCAAAGCTTAGAATCAAGGTCCCATTTTCTTCTTAAAGATCTGCTCCTTCCTTTTTCCAGCTGCCAAAAAAACAGAGTGCTCCTGCCAGGTTTCAGAAACTGCAGTCTTTTGATGATGCAACAAGTCAGACTGTGTTTTGGTACAAGCTTTGGAAAGCTCTGGGGATCCTGCTTAGAAGGACATCAGCTAAAACAAAGGGTGAGGAGGGAGGGGGAGGAATAAGCTTTGATCCGATGTCAAATCCCCACCACTGACTCCTCTGAGCAAGGCTATCAGATGAAGCCTCTTGTAGTGAGCTGTGTGAAACTGGAGATTCCTCTTACCTTCTGCCTCTTAGAATCAGACAAGCCCTCCCCACAGCAAGAGGATGAATGGCAAGCCACATGGACAGTTCTCTCTGAGCTGCGTGATTTAGGGAAGTTGCTGTGAAAGCACAGAGAAATGGTAAAGAAGGTTTGGAAGGAGGGGTGGGCCAAGCAGGGAGACTTCCCACATCTGAACGATAGCACTAGTAGGAGCAATATTTGGTGAAGGTGGGGGAAGAAGGGCTCACTGTTAAAGGCTTTTGCACTCTTTCCCACAGGGCCAGTGGGGAGCCTTTGAAGAAGGCTAGGGAAGGACTTGGACATATACAGTGATCTGGAAACAGTCAAAATCCAGTTGCTGTTTGGCTTTCTGCTTCCAGGGAAATGTGAGCTGTCTGGTTTTGATTACTACACTCTTATCACATCAGGCTGTTCTTTATTGGAAGCAGTTTCATTTCCAAGAAACCTGTTTTGCTTCTCCTCCTTTGCACTCTTCGGGGCCCCTGCCTCCCCCTCTCCCAGTCCCTGCCTCAGCCCTAACCCCATCTCCTCCACACCAACTCCTTCCTATCTAGGAAAAAAGTTGCTACATAACCCTAGTTCATGCGAGACCTAGAAAATAAAAGGATTAAAGTTTGGTTGGCGACCATAGCAGATGGCAAAATAGGAGTCCCCAGCCTTTGCCTTTTCCAAGTTACTACCTTCCTGCCTGTGTGGTTAAAGGGACCATGGACCCCCATGCACTTGGTGGTTGTAAGTCAGTAACTTGTCAGAAGTAGCCAGTGTTTTTTGCAAGCAGGACTCCTTTTGAGATGCCCGGTGGCCCACAGTTCGAAAGACAGGATAAAGCTGGATGTTGTGCCACCCTGTGTGGCAATCGCCCCCAGAACTCATGGATGTGTGTGGAATGCACTGAACATCCTCACTGTTCTGCAAGTTCCAAGAGGATCCAAGTTTAACAAGCATCAGCTAGGTGTCCCTGTCTCCTTCAGGGGCCCCTCAGAGAGATCTCAGGGATCCCCATTGGCCTCTCTAGGATTTCCAATCACAGGCACTCATATTTTTGCTTCTTTCTTTCTATCTCCTTCACATTTCCTCCCCACCCCCAACTTATTTTCTCCTAGAGTCTCACTTATAAAACCTGTGGTTGAAGGTTATACTAATTCCCACCTCATCTGTGTGAGAAATCCTTTTACCCAGAGTCCTCTGAGGTCTCCCTGCTTATTTTTAGAGAAGACTGCCTTAAGTCTCCTCTCTCCTATGCCTTGCCCTCTGAAATTCCAAAATCCTCCTCAAATTTTCTGAGAACCTCTCAAGAGGTAGAGACTTTCAGTCAACCCTCTCAACTCCTGCTCCCACTGGAGTTCATGGGGGTTGTCAATTCTGTGCCTGATGTACTTTTCTTTCTACACCAGAGTCAGTCACTCAGCTAAGAACCTGGCACCTGGGGGCACCTGGGTGGCTCAGTCAGTTAAGCTGAGCCTTCAGCTCAGGTCATGACCCTGGGGTCCTGGGATCAAGCCCCACCTCAGGTTCCCTGCTCAGCGGGAAGCCTGCTTCTCCCTCTGCCTCTCTCACTCTCTCTCAAATACATAAATAAAATCTTAAAAATAAATAAAGTCTTAAAAAAATATATGTATGCACCCTCCTCAGCTTAAAAAAAAATGGAAGTGTTCCTCAGGCACATGTGTGTGAGCAGATGGAGAGGTTTGTTTATATTAGAGCCCCATACAACTTCAAATTCCATATAGATACCTCTTTCAGTGAACTAGTCCAACCATACCTGGAAGATTTTTCACAGACCTCATGACCGCATGAAGGGCCAGCCTCACGCTCTTTCACCGACCTCTCTCCCTCCTTCCACTTTGTTGGATCAGTCTTTGTCATTCCAAGGGGACCTCTGTTTTCTTAGACTTACCTTCCTCAGAAGCAGTTATAAAAGTGTTTTACTACAAAATACTTCAAACATTTAAGAAAGTCCAGAAAATAAGATCACGGATAATATTTTAAGATTTAGATGTTGAGATGTTGCCATTTTTGTTTCAGCCTGCTCACTGGCCCGGGCTCGCTCTTTCTCTTTCTCCTTCCCTCTCTTTTTCTCTCTGAAATAAAATTCTTCTAACACAACTAAAGCCAGGCCTATCCCTTTCCTTCCCTCCCGCTCTCCCTAAGGTTAACTGATATCCACGAGTTGTAGATTATTCCCATGCATGTTCTATGGTTTTATTACATATGAATATTTCCACAAATGATATCCAGTTGTACTGGGGACATTTATAAAGATTTTCTTAAATGCTACATTGGACTGGATGGTGAGAATGATTTTTTATGAGCAGGAATAATATTGTCTTACTTTGGTTTCTATTTCTCATGATCTCAGCCCTGAACCCAGTGGCCCAGCCTCTTATAGGTACTCAACAAATATCTTCTGGATAAATTGAACAAGAAAATAATATCCTCCAAATCATCAACAATCAAAGCATGCCAAGAGGTTAAGAGGTTACCCAAGATAAGTCGTATTTTTTTAATTAATTATTTTCAGCATAACAGTATTCATTATTTTTTCACCACACCCAGTGCTCCATGCAATCCGTGCCCTCCATAATACCCACCACCTGGTACCCCAATCTCCCACACCCCCCCACCACTTCAAATCCCTCAGACTGTTTTTCAGAGTCCATAGTCTCTATTTTATACAATTTTTAATTTTCAGTAAGGCAACTTCAATGACTACAAATAACTCTTCTGGTACAGGTACATTCTTTCCTAGGAAAAGCTTAGGGAACTTCATAAATGACTCATGAAGGAGCCTTTCAATGCCAGGGTTCAATCTGTGTTTCCTTTCACATGACTCAGCCATGACTGATTTCAGTTGGATCCCCTGGGGTGGAAGTTCTTAGACCACATCCTCCCATTCCCAAAACTTCTGACTTCATGGATGAGTATAGATTCTCCTCTTCTCTCACCCTGAGTCCAGCCCCTCAAGTGCCAAGAAGAGCACCTGACATCATTGTCTCTGAGGCAGCCAAGAACACTAGCAGTCATTTGGTTTAATGGATAGGGTTCACATCCCTAAGACATTTTTTAGTGTGCCAGGCTATGAAGGAATAGAACTGGTGAAGTCTAATGGTCTAGACTCAGCTGCAATTTCATGAAAGGAAGAAATATCACCCAAAGTGATGGTGCTGGGAACTGTTTCAACCTCTTTGGCTAGCTTGACCTTCAGTAGAGTGGCCATATAGTTTATTATCCAAACTCGTACAACTTGAGAGTGAAAGATGGAGCTATTAATAATTATATCAGGTGAACAAGCACAAAGACCACTCTTGGCAAACCAGGTTGCAGGTTACCCTAAATCAGTAATGCTACATAAAAGCCAGCACTGTATCCCCTTTTGTAAGATGCTTCAAATGATATATTATCCAGAGCCTCAGGGAATGATCCCCTTGATCCTTCTCCCAGGGTAGGTCTAAGGTTGAACGAGTCCATTCTCTTACAGCAGAATGTGACCTAACCTTTCTATCATTAAGTTGGGAAAAAAGAACTTTTCAGCAGAGGATAATTTGATTCCATTTCTATTTCTTCTTTCTCCAATAGGATGAAATGAGGGCCAACCCTTCCTCCACCATCCTTTGAAAGTTTTCAGGGAAATGACAATATACATCACATCAGTAAAAATCAGAGGAAAAAGAAAATGTCACCAGTTGTTCAAAACTGTGGCTCTGAAGCAGAATCCATTTGGCATCAGTAGTGGTGTTTGCTTGGTGACCATATTAAGCTCCATGAATAATAACATGGTTTTAATATTAGATAAATCTGGGTTTGAGTCTCAACTTCATCACTACTCTCCATGTGACCTTAGACAAATTGCTTCTCTAGTTGTCAATTTATCTATCTATAAAATGAGGACATGGTGTGGTAAGGAAAATACGAATCTCACAGGTTAATTGGAAGTTTTCAGTGAGGTAATGAATTTAAAGTCACAAGGACAGTGCTTGGCATATATTAAGTACCTAGGAAATATTAGCTATAATTATTACTCATGCTGTTTATATCTTCGTTGTATTTTTTTTAACATTTTATTTATTTATTTGTCAGGGAGAGAGAGAGAGTGAGCACAGGCAGGCAGAGGCAGAGGGAGAAGCAGGCTCCCTGCCGAGCAAGGAGCCCGACGCGGGACTCGATCCCGGGACGCTGGGATCATGACCTGAGCCGAAGGCAGCCGCTTAACCAACTGAGCCACCCAGGCGTCCCTCACTGTATTTTTTTTTTTTTTTAACCATCATTTCTCCCTCTACCTCCCCAGGTATCCTCACTGCCCAAACTAATAGGCTACTTAACTTTTCTTTTTTTTTTTTTTTAAGATTTTATTTATTCATTTGACAGAGAGATCACAAGTAGGCAGAGCAGCAGGCAGAGAGAGGTGGGGAAGCAGGCTCCCCACTGAGCAGAGAGCCCAATGCGTGCCGTGATCCCAGGACCCTGAGATCACGACCTGAGCCGAAGGCAGAGGCTAACCACTGAGCTACCCAGGCACCCCAGCTACTTAACTTTTCTAAAAAATGCCTTGTCTCTCTCTGTCACCTCTGTGTTTTTGCTACTGTACTGCCTGCCACCTGGAACGCTTGCTTTTCCCTTTCCATTCTTATCCTCTTGGCTCAGTATGGACATATCTTTCCCTTTTTCCAAGGTCCACTTCACCTACTACACCCTTCAGGGAGTCTTCTTAAAGGTGAATTATCCATCCCCGAGTCAACTCTCTACCATGCATTGTAGGGAATTAGTATCTTCCTAGTAAACGATGACATCTTCGACTATGAATCAGAATTATATCTAATTAAGATTTCTCTCCCCTACAGTGTTTAGCATATAAACTTGCAAAATGTGCTCAAGAAATATTTCTTGGCTATCATGAAGTTTAGCACACAGTGGTTAACAGCTGGAGTCAGGTGCCTGGGGCTCAGTCCACATTTTAACTGTGGTCTTCAAAGCAAAATTTTTAACCTCTTCAAATCGTGTTCTCCTCTGCACGATGGGCATAGTGCTGCACAGGCAGGTTTAAGAATCCTTGCTATAGCCTTAAGCCACTGGTGAACGTTCCTTCTGCTGGAGTTATTCATTTAGTCACAACTGCAATCAAATGTAGTTATCTTCAGTAATACACCTAAAAAGATGCATAAGTCCCCCCGATGTGAAAAGGTCTACCTGTGAAAAGGTCTATCCTACAACCTCCACTCAAGGTTAATTCTAACTTCCCACATGCTCTCCTTTGCAATGGCTCCAACACTCTAGTGCTTCTGTGTGTTCTTCATGATGAGCAGTATGGACCATTAATCTTAACCACTGTGGCAGCTCTTATAGTCAAGAACCCTTAGAGATATTCTTTTATCTGTCACAGCACATATAAAAACTGAAGCCTGATCTTGGCCATTCACAATATCTTCCTTCTGGGTCCCTACTATGAGTCACCCTTTCTTAGTCTACCACTTGTTTTTCCTTCCCTCACCTGATGCTGGCTCCTATGCAAAACTTGCTCATTTCTGCCTCTTAGCCTTGGCACGGGCCATTTACCCACCTCTCCCACCCAAATGCGTAATGAAGAAGATGGGCTCTGGAGTCTAAGAGAAGCAGATTCTACTTCTGGCAGTATCAGTGACTGACTGGAAATGCTGGATATGATTATCCTTCATGAGCTTCAATTTCCTCATCTGTAAAATGCCAATCACTAGATAAGAGTGACTTCTAGTAATATGATCAACTGAGCTAATGTGGAAAGGCTGCCCTCCCACATCAAACACATGGAAACACTGGAGAAAATATAACAAAAAGAAAAAATTTAACTGTATGACCAAATGTATAAATAATAAGAAAAATTCCTAGGTCCCAGAAACCGAGTAGGAACTCAATGCCAGCGTAGAAAGGACAGTAGACAAAGCCAAAGAACTCCCAGAAGAATCAGAAAGGGACAAAGGCCTTGGAGAAAGGAGGCAACACCTCAAAGCCCTGCAAGACAAGGTGAAGAGCTCAAATTCCCTACTTAAAGCAGGTGCAACGTATATGACAGATAACTGATCAGCATACACATGTGTAATTAACCAGAATGCCTATCTAAGTGGGGGGTCTCGAGTCACAAGGTAGAAACATGAAACAGTTTTGTTGTTCTAGTAATTTCAGACTGTGCTCTCACTGAGTAGTGGGATTCCCTTACAAGATCTCAGTGGGACTGGGAGGGACTGGTGATCAAGCCATTATTTGGTGTGGGGGACTGGGCAGACTCCAGATGATCCTGTCCCCACAGGCTCCTCACCCTGAACTACTGGACGAAGCAGTGGGACACCTTCTAAAGCGCAGGATCACTGAGCCCTGAATATCCAGATGGAAGGGTGATAGTGCTCTAAGCCTTGAGAAAACACTCTTCTTTCTCTTTTCATTTCTTCAAAAGCAACAGTACTTATGCTCTGGAAATATATATATAAATATATATATACTCTCTCTTGAAAAAGTAGAGGGGTGGTTGCCAGGGGCTAGAGAGAGGGAAGAAAGAGAGGTATTATTTAATGGATATGGAGTTTCAGTTGGGGAAGATGAAGAAGATCTGGAGATGGATGATGGTGACTGTTGCACAATATTGTGAATGTACTTCAAGTCACTGAACTGTATGCTTAAAATGGCTAAAATGGGAACTTCATTTTTTTTAAAGACTTTATTTATTTATTTGGCAGAGACAGACACAACGAGAAAAGCAACACAAGCAGGGGGAGTGGGAGAGGGAGAAGCAGGATTCCCGCTGAATAGGGGCTCAATCCCACCTGAAGGCAGACGCTTAACAACTGAGTCACTCAGGCACCCCTAAAATGGTAACTTTAATTTTATGTATGTTTGACTGCAAGAAAGAAAGAAAGAAAAAAAGATCTTTCTGAAATTCACACCAAAAGAGCATTTGATGTAGAAGATTTAATCAACAGATTTTCCTCAAAGCAGAATCTTTATATTATAAATCATATAATAAAATATATATTTAAATTTTGATTTAAAAAAAAATCCTGTTTCCTGATTGAATTGTAAAAGGAAAGATCTGGTAAAAGAAGCAGAAACAGGGACGCCTGGGTGGCTCAGTTGGTTAAGCAGCTGCCTTCGGCTCAGGTCATGATCCCAACGTTCTCGGATCGAGTCCCGCATCAGGCTCCTTGCTTGGCAGGGAGCCTGCTTCTCCCTCTGCCTCTGCCTGCCATTCTGTCTGCCTGTGCTTGCTCTCTCGCCCTCTCTCTCTGATAAATAAATAAAATCTAAAAAAAAAAAAATTATAAAAAAAATAAATTAATTTAAAAAAGAAGCAGAAACAATAGTTCAACGTAGCCCTATTACTCTACTGCATTTGTTATCTTAAGTAAGTGCCTGTGAGTAGGCAGTGAGCGTTGCAGAGATGAGGAAGGAGACACAGAAGGAGATACAGAAGGCCTCCACGCCACAGGTCTGATGCTGGCTGTGGTGAGCGTGGAGATACATGGCCCAGATCTCCCTGCAAGGAAGCACTTGCTGCCCAGCTGTGGGTCATGAGGGCAGCACACAGCCTCCAGCGGTCAGCAACTCAGCATCAGAGAGCCCTCTGCCTTAGCCTTCCCTGAAGGTCATGCCCTCCCCAGGGCAGCTCACAGCCAGTGGTAAGATCGATACCTTTATAAATGCCCAGCCATTTTGACCCAGTGCATTTTGACCCAATACTTGTTCTAGTTCCCAGGGAGTTAGCCAAAACTCTGTCAGGCCTGCTTCCCGCTTCTACTCTTTCCTCTGACCAATCTTGTTTGCTTTCCCTCTTCCTTTCACAAGTATTGACTCCCTATATTACACAGGATTCTTCAGAGAAACTAAAACCAATAAGATTTATTTAGAAAGACATTTGTTATTAAAGATAGGCTCATGTGGTTATGGAGGCTGAGAAATCCCAAAATCTGTCATCTGCAAGTTAGAGGCCCCAGAAAGCCAGTGGTATCATTCCAGTCCAAACCTGAAAGCCCAAGACCAGGAGGGCCAACATCCAAGGACAGGAGAAAATGGATGTCCAGCTCAAGCAGAGAGCAAAGTCACCCATCCTCTAACTTTTTGCTCTAGTCAGGCCCTGAGAGTATTGGATGACGCCTACCCACATTGATGGGGCCACCTTCCTTATTCAGTCTTCCAATTCAAATGCTAATCTCTTCTAGAAACACCTTCACAGTCACAGCCACAAATACTGTTTACTAGTTGTGGGCAACATTTAACCTGGTTGAGCTGACACATAAAATTAACTATTGCAACCTGTAGTGAGCATCTTACAGCCCAAATTCCACCTTAGCCTCTCATTCTAGAGAAGCCAACCTGTCCTAGCTGCTATTCACAAGTCTCACCTTAGTTCACCGTGACTGTGTAAGACTCCAGCCCTTTCTCCTCTTGCCAGGCCCCTTTCCAGCAATGGGAGTAAAGACAAGAGTCACTTTCATTCAGACCAGGAGAGAAACTTTCGGGTATGTTCTCTGTATGCACTGTTGGCTGCTTCACTTTAGAATACTGAAGAACTCCCTCCATTGCTACTGTGCTCCTACAACCAGAAAGGCTGGTTGTAGGAGCTAGACACGTGACCTCAGATCTCAGCTGCAACACTGTCCAATATCCCTACCTCTTCATGCCCGCCTCAAAGCTTAGCTCTGTGCTATCCCCTGCACATCCATACAATGCTACAGCAGCTCTGTGACCCTACTGCTCTCAGCCCAGGAGCCCATTTCCAACTTCACACAAAGTTCTTGACCTGTGGGAACCCCCTCATAGTCACATCAGCAAATGGGCAAACCTAACTGTATCCTTCATCTTCTGCCAGTTACCACCCAGTATCCTTTCTCATCTCAAAAGGCAATTTCTCAACAAGTGCACTGGGTCTCATCACCTCCAAGACTTTCATTATTTGGTCTTTTCCTCCTTCTCCTGGATCATTAGCCACTCCCTTTTATACTGGATTGTTTCCTTTGATTCATACAAATTCTAGCGTCTCCATTTTTCTGTACTTTTTCTTTTGTTTAAGGGTTGCCTACAAAACCTTGTCCACTTATTCATTTTCACTTACTCTTTATTCACTGCAATCTGGGTTTCTTCTCCACCACTACACAGAAATTGCTTTTGTCTAAGTCAAAAGTAATTTCCTTCTTGCCAGATCCACATTTCTTCCTTATCACAGTTGATCTCACCGAAGTGTTTAACAGTCAACTGTTCCTACCTTTTGTATCAGCTTTTATGACACTCAGAGGTTCTAGTTTTCATTATAATCCACTGACTCCTCCTTGCCTTGTCTCCTCTGCTCATTTTTCTCCTCTCCTTTACTTTTTTCTACCAAGTCTTAAACTTTGGCACTCCTTAAACCCCAGCTGCTTCACTCTTACCTTCTTTCTCTGTCTTCTCTTCCTATTTAACTTAGTGGCTCTCAACAGGGAATGATTTTTCTCCCAGGGGATATTAATCAATTACTGAGGATACTTTTGATTTTCAAGAGTGGGAGGATATTACTGGCCTCTGGAGGGTAGAAGATGGAGATGCTGCTAAACATTGGTGGTGAATGGAAAATCCTACAATGCACAGCCTCCCACAACCAAGAATTATCTGCTCCAACATGTCAATAGTACCTACATTGAGAAGCCCTACACATCCAGTCCCTCGGCTTTATATACTGTGTCTACAGCAGAAGATACATGTTATCTTATATACCACTCTCCCTTTCTAGTTAGTAGTGGAACTGACACCTCACCATGTGGCACATGGTCAGTTTCTAAATGCATGTTATAGCCTGTCTTGCAACTAAGTAATATGTGAACGCTTTGGGTCACTTCCTTAAAAATAAGATGCTGTCTCTTCCCCTTTTTCTGAACGATGGAATGTAGTCCTGGTGCTAGTGAGCCAATTTCAACCACACAGAGGAGAATAATATTTAAAGGGATGACAGATCAGTAACATAAAGGAAAACTGAAGTCCTGAATAATTTCGTGGAGCAGAACTCTCTACCTAATCTAGACCTCCCACCTACCTCTGGACAACTACATGAATGACAAACAAACTTGTATCTTATTTAATCCATAGTACTTAGGGGTTCATTTTTAAGATCTTAGTTGGTACCTCAACTGACACCCCATCTGTATACATACCATGGAGCTGTCATTTATAATCATAGCCTTGAGTTGTCCTCCAACTCTGTATTTATACATTTAATCACCTGTTTGATTTGTCCTCTTGGATTTCTCCCAGACATCTCAAACTTAAGAGTTTCAAAACTGAACTCTTTTTTTTTTTTAAGATTTTATTTATTTGTCAGAGAGAGAGAGGGAGAGAGAGCGAGCACAGGCAGACAGAATGGCAGGCAGAGGCAGAGGGAGAAGCAGGCTCCCTGCTGAGCAAGGAGCCCGATGCGGGACTCGATCCCAGGACGCTGGGATCATGACCCGAGCCGAAGGCAGTCGCTCAACCAACTGAGCCACCCAGGCGTCCCCAAAACTGAACTCTTAATATAACCACAAAACCATTCCTCTCCCACCTTCCCTCTTCTCAGTAACTGGTTAGAAATTATAAGCCACACTTAATTACTCTCTCTCAACCCCAAATCCATTCCTTTACTCCTGGTTCCAAAATGAACATGATACACACCCATTTTATTTTATTTTATTTATTTATTTAGTTTTTGCTATTGCTACCAACCTGGTTTAAACCACTGCCATATCTCCTCTGGACCACTACAATGGTCTCCATACTGGGCTTCCTACATTCTCCCTTGATCCTATAATTCATATTCTACACATAAGCCAGAGTGAATCTTTCTAAAATAAAAATCAAATAATCTCTTGTCGTTTCACAATACTTCTCAATAGAACTCATACTTCTTACCCAGACCCCACAGAGAGCAACATGATCTAACTTTTCATTCCCATTTACTTATAAAATTCCATCTTCAGCCACTCCTTCTCTTATGGTTGGTCTCCTTGAAGTTCCTAACACACACACACACACACACACACACCTCTTTTCTGTCTCTGGACCGTCACTCAAGCTGTTCCCTCTGCTCTTTGCATGACTGACTTGTCTCATCCTGAAAACTCACATTTTCAGAGATGCCCCCAGAACCATGCTAAAATAAGCCTCTTTCCTTCTCCCTCTTATTATTCTTTGTTTTTGTACACTATTTTGTTTATGGAACTCAACACAACTTCTTATTACACATGTACTTGTGTACACGTTTTTTGTTTATCTCCCCCACAAGTGCAGGGATTCTGATTTCATTTTAATCACCCTATCAATATTGCCAGGCACATAATAACCACTCAAGATTATGTGAGTGTGTGTGTATGTGTGTATCTCCCCATTAATTCTAACAAGCCGAAATCAGGTTAACAAGACCATTAAGGACAGCCTCAAAAAGGGAAAGAGGTTATACTCAGACACTGTGAAACTTAATGAGAGATGATTGGATACAGTGAGGGTATGTGTGGGCGGGAGGCACATGGTGCAGGTTTATGAACATAAATCTCTTCCCAATTCATCACTCAGCTGTAGTAACAAGAAAATGTAGAACAGTTCTAACTCGTAGAGGCTAACTGTTTAAGATCTAAGTTAGGAAGAAAGAAGGAGGGAAGGACAAAGGGAAGGAAATAGGGAAGGACTGATGAAAGGAAAATAAGGTACAAAATGTTCTTGGTATTTTTATTCCTATGCAATCAAGAGCAATGTATCACCAGACAAGAGAGAAATCTAACGAAATATTTGGAAAAATCTATTACTGGAACTAAAGTGATTTATGCTTTTTTTTTTTTTAGATTTTATTTACTTATTTGATAGAGATCACAAGTAGGCAGAAAAGAGAGGAAGAAGCAGGCTCCCTGCTGAGCAGAGAGCCCAACATGGGGCTCAATCCCAGGACCCTGGGATCATGCCCTGAACCGAAGGCAGAGGCTTTGATCCATTGAGCCACCCAGATGCCCCTATGCTGGTTTTTGAAAGGTTTTGTTGAATAGTTGGCCACCAGTCCTAGGTCCCTGATGACACACTGTGTATAAATTTTTCATATCTTTTTCAGCAAAAACTGGCCACACAACTTTCTTCTCCTTTTCCGGAAGGTGACTCTAAGAGTCCTTGCTTACCCACAGTCTTACCCAACACAGTTCAGGGCCTCAAACCTGTGACTAGTATCAAACTTGTCAGCGTTGGCCCTGGGTATGCCAGTGTCTGATGTGTTTCCCTGATTTTCTTCCAAAACACAAAAAGGGTGAGGGTCATTAGAAACTAACATTTTTTTCCCCAGATCTGTATATACTAGCTATATTAAAAGTCCCTCCTTCAGAAAACCCAATTTTTTGAAAAATAGTATTATTATCCCATTTTACATGGGAAGAAAGTAAGTCTAAATAAATTATAAGGGCACCTGGGTGGCTTACTGGGTTAAGGACCTGCCTTCAGCTCAGAGCATGATCCTGGGGACCTGGGACTGAGCCCCGCATCAGACAACCTGCTCAGCGGGGAGCCTGCTTCTCCCTCTCCCTCTGCCGAACCCCCTGCTCGCACTCTCTCTCTTGCTCTCTCTCTCTGAAATAAATACAATCTTAAAAAAAAAAACAAATAAAAGAAATTAAAGCCTTTTTCTCTCACACAGCTAATAAGAGGTCATGTTTGCCTATTTGACTACAAAGCTCATGATTTCTTCTCTCTATACAGGAACTCTCGGCTTCTAGGCAGGACAACTTTTGAGCTAAACAAAATGACCTCACTACAGCCAGAGTGATCTTTTTAAAAACATAGATCTAATCCTGTCACTTTCTTGCTTAAAAAAAACAAAAACAAAAAAAACCTTCCTGAAATAGCTCCTTTCCACCTGGAGGCTGCGCGCGCACACACACACACACACACACACCACACCACACCACACCACACCATTCAGAATTGCATCTACACAACTACTTCTCTTCACCCTTTCTTGTAACTCAAATTCAAGGTGTGTACAGATTATTTGGAAAGGTTATAATTTCTAATTGCCAGGCCTCACCCTCAGAAATTCAGGATCAATGGATCTGGGGTCAGGGAGGAGCAGGGCTTGGGGTGTGGAATAAAAAATGTGAATGTTAAACAATCAGCCAATATGACTAAGGCAGGTGGTTGAAGTACCACGTTCTGAGAAGTATACCAGATCACAGAACTTCATTACACCCTTGCCTTCCTCTTTCTAGCACTTTCATTCAGCACTCTCATCTGACAAGCATATTTTTTAGTGCTCACTCTACACCAGATATTTTTTTTTAACTTTTTTTTTTTATAGATTTTATTTATTTGTCAGAGAGAGGGAGAGAGAGCAAGCACAGGCAGACAGAATGGTAGGCAGAGGCAGAGGGAGAAGCAGGCTCCCCGCCGAGCAAGGAGCCCGATGTGGGACTCGATCCCAGGACGCTGAGATCATGACCTGAGCCGAAGGCAGCTGCTTAACCAACTGAGCCGCCCAGGCGTCCCTACACCAGATATTTTTCTAGACAATGGAGTATAGCAGTTAAAAATTTTTTTTAAAAAAGGTTCTGCTCTCATGGAGCTTACAATCTTACTGGAATAATATAAAAAATTAAATCAACGGACATATGGTATATCAGGTGCCAAAGGGAATTATATAGAAAAATAAAGTTGGGGGATGCCTGGGTGGCTCCGTTGGTTCGGCAGCTGCCTTCAGCTCAGGTCATCATCCCGGCGTCATGAGATCGAGTCCCACATCGGGCTTCTTGCTCCGCGGGGAGCCTGCTTCTCCCTCTGACTCTGCCTGCCACTCTGTCTGCCTGTGCTCGCTCTCGCTCGCTCTCTCTCTGACAAATAAATAAATAAAATCTTTAAAAAAAAAAAAAAGAAAAAGAAAGTTGGGTAAGCAGATAGTAGTAGGGAGCTACTGTGTTGTTGTTGTTGTTATTATTATTATTATTATTTAATTAATGTTTTTTCCTCTTAAAGAGAGCCTCATCTGTCTTCTTCATTTCTGATCACAAGTATCAGGAACTCAGTATTCAGCAAACATCTGTTGAGGCAGGAATAGAACTGCTTTATAGACTAGAAATAAGGACCTTTCACAGCAGCTTTTATAACAATAGCATGGTGCCTAATGCTGCCACCTAGAGTGGCCTGTGTAAACTTTCCAAAGTAGAACTGAGTGGTTCATAGCCAAGAGACTGGATCTACACTTTCACTTTAAAAAAAAAAAAAAAAAAAAAAAAAGAATGTATGTATATAGCAATGGTTTTCAAGCACTGGCTGTGAGGCAATGCAGGACAGAGATCCCTGAAAGATAGCAACCAAATATGAGAAGCACAACTATCCAAGTTTACTATCCAAAGAGATCTTCCACAGGGCACCTGGGTGGCTTAGTCAGTTAAGCGTCTGCCTTCAGCTCAGGTCATGATCCCAGAGTCCCTGGAACAAGCCCCACATCGGGCTCTCTGCTCAGTGGGGAGTCTGCTCCCTTGCCCCTCATCCCACTAGTGCTCTCTCTCACACACGCATTCTTTCTCAAATAAATAAATAAAATCTCCCCCCCGCCCCCCAAAAAAACCACAAGGAGATCTCCCAGGCAGCAGTGCAGGGAGGTGGAACCAAGGTTAAGCAAATGCATCTTCCTAAATAGAGGAGAAAGAGCAGGGTGTTCAAGGAGATAAAGATGCCTACCGTTTGCAAGATAAATCCCTTGAGAGACAATATCCACACAGATAGACTGAGTTCCAGAAATATTCAAAGGATCCCACCCAAATATTCAACTGAGTACTGACCAGCAAATGCATGTTAAAAGAAAAACACATGAAGCTGTGGCAAGAGCAAGGCAAAGAAGATAACAACTGCTGGGTTCACATGCATTTTCACAAGCCAGGGTGGAAAACCTTGTAATTCATAAATTAGCATTCATAAAGAAACTATCTCAGTAACGGAAAAAAATTAGATCAAACTACTTGTAAGTAACTTAACTCACTGTAGAACAAAACTAAAGATTATTTGTCACAATATAAAAATATCCAGTGCCCAACAATGATACCATGCCTGGTAGCCAATAAAAAATTTCCAGGCATGCAAAGATGCAGGAAAATATAACCTATGCCGATGAGAAAAATCAATAAAAAAAAAAAGAACCAAAAAAGACAAAGGTGATAAATCAGTCAACAACAACATTAAAACAGTTATTATTATTATATTATATTATATTCCATATATTATTATATATATGGAATATATTATATTATTATATAATATTATATTCCATATATTCAAGATGGTGGAAGTAAGACTAACACTAGAGATACGGAAGATATTTCTGAAAGACCCACTGATCTTCTGTAGATGGAAACTATAATGTCTGAGATTTAAAATATGCTGTTATAATATTAATAAAAGACTGCACACTGCAAAAGAAAATACTACTGAACCTGAGGATATAACAATGGAAATTATACAAAATAAATCACAAAGAAAAAAAACAGACAAAAAATAAATAGAGCATTAGTGAGTTGACAATTTCAAGAAGCCTAATACCAGGGGCACCTGGGTGGCTCAGTCAGTTAAGCCTCTGATTCTCGATTTCAGCTCAGGTCATCATCTCAGGGCTATGGGATCAAGCTCTGCTCCCAGCGTAGAGTCTGCTTGTCCCTCTCCTCCACATTCTCCCTCAAATAAATAAATAAATAAAATCCTTAAAAAAAAAAAAAAGGGAAGAAGAAGCCTAATAACATAAATCAGAGTCTTTGATGGGAAGGGAAAGAGGGTTAAGTAGAAAGAATATTAGAAAAAAAAATTGGCCATATTTTTTTCTAAATGTAATGATCACTATAAACCCTCAGATTCAAGAAACTTAATGAACCCAATGCACAAGAAATACAAAGAAAAATAAACCAAGTTATATCAAAATGCTTAATCAAAATGCTTAAAACTAGTAATAAGAGAAAATCATAAAAGCAACCAGAGAAAAAAATTGACGCATAACACATAAGTGACTATAAATAAGAAAAATAGCAGACTTTTCTTCAGGAGCAATGTAAGCCAGAATACAGTAGGACAACATCCTTAAAATACTGAAAGGAAAAAAACAAAAAAAAAAAAAACGGCCACTTTAGAATTTTAAACCCAGAGAAAGTACCTTTCAGAAACAAATGCAAAAATTTTTTCAGACTTACAAAAGACATAATTAACCACCAGAAGACTGTTTTAAGCAAAAGTAGTAAGAATATAGTATGGGACTTATAACTTAGTTATGAGTAAAATATATGGCCAAAGTAGCACAAAAGCCAGGAGAGGAGAAACGGAATTATACTTTTTTTTAAAGATTTTATTTATTTATTTGACAGAAAGAAACACAGCAAGAGAAGGAACACAAGCAGGGGAGGACTAGGTGAGGGAGAAGCAGACTTCCTGCTGAGCAGGGAGCCCAATATGGGACCTGATCCCAGGACCGTGGGATGATGACCTGAGCCAAAGGTAGACACTTAACGACTAAGCTACTAGGTGCCCAGTTGTAAGGCTCTTACATTATAATATTACTTGAAGGTACTCCACGATAAGTTAAATGTATACTACAAACTCTAAAGCCACAAACAAAAGAAAGACATGGCTAATAAGCCAACTAATGAAATGGAATATTTAAAATACTAACTTAATCCAAAGGAAGACAGGAGATGGGGGAAAAGGAATAAAAAAATTAGATGGTACAAATACCAAACAAAGAGCAAGACAGATATTCAAAGTAAACCATAACAATAATCACATTAACTGTAAATGATTTAAATGTCCCAATAAAAGTGGACAAAATGTCTCCTTTATCTTTATGCATCTTTATGATGGAGATCTGCAAAGGAGAAAGAACAAGAAGTAGAAACAATGTTAATCCAAAAAGCAAGTTAATCAGACAGAGACAGTATTTCTCTTAATAACTGCTTAATATTACATTGTGAGTGTCAGATTAGCCTGACAAAATAAATTACTGAAATCAAAGGCCAAGGGTTGAGTCAAGTGATCAGTGTGTGAGGGTTAAATCCCGATCTCCCCAAATAATACATATGGGGCAGGAATATGCAGATTTATTTCTATTCTCTCCAAAAATGTTCCAAAAAGAAAGGAAATAAAGGAATTGAATTGATATAAATCAAAATGGTACAAGTACACAAGAGTAAAGAGAATGTGCAAGATGATAACAGCATAAAAAAGATGTTAGCAAAATTTTAGAACTTAGAGATTGATAAGTGGTGACCGAGTTAATGAATTTAATAAAGTATACATTATAAAAAAGGAGAGGCAAGAAGGCATAAGCAATTCATTCCACTGAACTCAAAATAGATTACAAATATAAGACTGTGAATCATATTAACATCAGACTCTGTTACAGAAGCACTTAAAGCTAGAAGACAAAGAAACAATGTCTTCAAAATTCAAATGAATGAGTCTCCACATAGAATCTATACCCCCCCACACACATATACACACAACCAAGAGTGCAAGAGAGTAGAATAAAAATGTTTTGGAATATGAAATACTGTCTCAAGAAAATTAACTGTCATGCACCATTTTTTAACAAGCATCTGAAAAATAAACCTTACAAAATGAGAAAGTAGCCCAAGGAAGAGGCTCTAGGAAACAGAGGCTCCCACACAGGAAGGGGAAGATGTCTCAGAATGAAGGTAAAAGGAAGTCTCAGGATGTCAGCTGGTTATCGAGACCAGAAACCTATTAAAATTGGCACAAGAAGCTAGAAAATTCCCACCAGGGTGACTTCAGGGAAAAGAATAGAACTAACAGACTATCTAAAAATGTTTGTATTGAGGCATGATACACAACTCCAGCAGAGAGTATTAGAATGAATTAGCGATAGACATGTGGAAAAACAGGCAAACCAAAAATTAAGGCAACGATTAATGCTGGGAAAAAACAAAAGCTTATTCAAAAGAGAAACATTTCACTGTGTATGTATTTGATTATATTTTTTAAATACACATTTTAATTAAAAACAAATATATTCATCAAAGAGCAGAGTCTGCCCAGCAGCCTTCCTCCTTTCCTTTTTTTAGACAATCTTTATTTTTTCACTTTTGTATATCATTTCATCCACCAGTGATGAATGAAAAGGACTTAGATCTATATATACCAACATCCTTCATGCATACATACATACACATACTACTTCTACTTCTACCTTCCCAATATTACAATTTTTCTGGATAAGCTAAAAGTTGGTATTAATAATATCATGACCATGAAAAAAACTGTCACAGCTGTAGATCAGGAGAATGGGAGCTGAGAATGCTGTGTACAGAAAGTCAGTAAAATCATGCCTAAAACTGAAAAAACAGTATTTTTCAGCATATTAGAAATAAGGACATAAAATTCATTAAGAGTCAGCTGAGAGTTTAAAGTTTCTGCTCCTGGGGATCATGATTCAATATCAGGGAACAGGACCCTTGAAGTTCTATTTAATTTTTTATAATATAACTCTGCTTTTCTTTCATAATAACTTTAACCAGATTTTTTTTACTTATAATCATCAGGGAACTTCATCTTCTCAGCAAGTCCATTTTTTAAAACTTTATCTCGAAATTTAAAATAAAGGACCACTTAAGAAACAAATAATCTGTCAAATTAAAAAAAAATTAATGCAACATATACCTAAAACTTGGACAAATTGCAATCCAGGAATTCAAAACTCTAACCCTGCACTATTTGGCCAAGGAAGGTTGGCACATTGCACTCAATTTTTTTCCCTTCAATTTCCTGTTTATCATCATGCTTCATTTCCCAAATTATTTGGAATTGAGAATGCATATTGGAATTTAGCATGGCCATCTTTGGATCCGTAAAATCTCTTTAGTCATATTTCCTCTTTGTCCATTGTGAACAATGAAAGGATAAAGAATACTGTGCACATATAAATCTAGGAATCAGTATTTAATTTCAAATCTGAAGATCAGTTCTCCTTGGAGCCTGCCTTTCATGGAGTGGAGGGAAAGAAGATAAAAGGCATTGTGGGTCATATAGTCTCATGGCTCCAACACACAAAATTATAGTTACAGAAATTTGTCCTTACATATTTCTTAACATTTTGCAGCGAGAAGCAAATTTACTCCAAATTACAAAGCATACCTTTGCTGCTTTTCCTTCTGCAGTTAAGAAAACTTGAGGCTCAGGCTCTCTGCTCAGCAGGGAGCCTGCATCCTCCTCTCTCTCTCTGCCTGCTTCTCTGCCTTCTTGTGATCTCTGTCTGTCAAATAAATAAATAAAATCTTTAA